>NC_056737.1:693912869-694037869 GCF_019279795.1 Protopterus annectens | reverse complement strand
GAACACATTTTCCCACATGCTTTTGGGAGACTTTTAGCCGTGCCTGGATGTTTTTCTGTGTAAGAAAAGGCTTCCGTCTTGCAGACATACCTTATAGCCCAGACATATGGAGAATATGGGAGATTGTTGTTACATGTAGTACACAACCAGTACTTGCTAGAAATTCCTTCAGCTCCTTCAGTGTTGCTCTAGGTCTCTTGGCAGCCTCCCTGATGAGTTTTCATCTTGTCTTTTCATTAATTTTGGAGGGACATCCAGTTCTTTGCAACATCACTGTTGTCCCATATTTTCTCCACTTTTTGATGACTGTCTTCACTGTGTTCCATGCTATATCCAATGCTGTGGAAATTTGTTTGTACCCTTCTCCTGACTGATACCTTTCAACAATGAGATCCCTTTGATGCTTTGTAAGCTCTCTGAGAACCATGGCTTTTGCTGTAGCAGACAACTGAGTAAATGTCAGGAAAATCCTACTATGACAGCTGAACTTTATTTGGGGTTAATCAGTGTCTCTTTAATTGATGGCAGGTGTGTACCCAAAGAAGACTGAATGCTGTAATTAAATCAAAGGGTGCTTCCACAATGTATTAGTTTCCAGGTGTGCATACTTATGCAACCAGCTTATTGTACATTTTTTATTTTTTTTTATATTTTTTCTCCTAACAGACTTGTTTGTTTTTCAATTGAATTGTACAGGTTATAGGTCGCATTAAAGGTGGGAAAAGTTTTGAAATGATTTATTGTGGTCTCATTTTTTTATACTACAAAAACCTGGCATTTTAACATGGGTGTGGAACTTTTTATATCCACTATAAGTAAATATATATATATATATATGTCTCCTTTGATTCCTCAAAATCTCAGATTGCAATCTACATCAGGAAGGTCCGAGTGCTGTATAATATCCATACTTGGTAATACTTTAAGCAAAAAAAAAAAACTGCACCTGTTTTATGGTCTCCGTAATTTGGTTTTCTGTAATGTGAGATGTTGATGAATCAAAGGAGACCCATATATATGTGTATATATATATATATATATATATATATATATATATATGTGTGTGTGTGTGTGTGTGTGTGTGTGTGTTTCGTCAGTGTAGCACTAACTTTGATGGAGTGTAGATTGCTGTTTAACACTGTTGCAGTGCTGTGTTATTTGTGACTGGACAGGTAATTAACCACATTAGGAGAGGGCCTTATTCAGAAATAAAGGGACAAGGTAATGTCATTGCTTGTGACTTGATGACCTTTATCTAAAACATATCACAGCTAATGACTTGTATGAGTATCTGTTACATGCTGTTATGACGTTTATTCCAGGGCTGCATGTGGTGGTGTTGCTTGTGTGTGATTAGATCCCTCTTGTTTTCTTTAAATATGTTGTTTCATTTTTTTCTTTACCCAGTATGTACTCACAATACTGCTGCTGTGTGTTCTTTGAAGAAGTGAACTCTGATGTTATTCATTTTGCTGCCTCCTGTGTCAATAGATAACTGTGGCAGTGAGGATGGAATACTTAGTAAATTGTAATGACTGGCAAAGGAGAAGTAAGTTATCAGTTGTGTCTGTGACTGCAGTGCTGATGGCATTGTTTGGCCCCATTGATGAGTTTGATATTGCAGACCTGGAATCTTAACTTTTTGTCGAAACAGACAAAGTAACAGATGCTGACCAGAAGCACAGTACTGCTAGATGTTATTGGCAGCAAAACATTTGAAGCTATGAGTTCACTCATCTTTCAAGGTAAAAAAGTGACTTGTCATTTGAGGAAATAAACAGTCTGTTAAAAACAATTTTGCTCCTACCATGGCAGTACAGCATTTCTGATTTAACACTCAAAATCACACTCTAAATGAAGGCATTACACCTTATATTGCAGTATTTAAGGGACTGTCAAAAAATCTATTTTGGTAATAACTTGGACTGTCTTCTGAGGAACATCTTTGTATGTCGGGGTCATGGAGGAAATCTTACAAAGTTGACTCCTTGTAAAGGCAAATTTGACTTTTGCCATCAACAGTGACAAACATCTAGAGTAAAGGTTTACACCACAAAGTGGCTAGCCCTGCCACAGTAGTTCTTCGACACCACACACTTGTTTACACACTCACACCTATGGCCAATTTAGAGTACCCAGTCCACTTACTGCATATCTTTGGAATGTTGGAGGAAACCATAAACTCGGTATATGCTGTAACATGATGTGACTTGAAATGTGCTACAACAAAGTTGCTAGGTAAACATCACAGCAAGGCCCTTAAAAGTTTTAATTGGCTTGAAGACCCCACTACTTGGACTTCATACAACTAGTTACTGCCCACAGCATCATTTATAAACCCCATACTTATCCTGCACTGAGCTCTGTTCTTCCTTCTCTTCACCCGAACAGTCTCCTTCATTCTAATGATAAGCAGCATCTCATCATCTATAAACATCAAAAAACAATTGGAAATACCCTTTACTGCTACTCTGCTGCCCAAAAATGTAATTCTGTTCCACAGGCTTTTAGAACTGTAACTTGACATCCTTCATTCAAGCATTCTGGCTCTACTCACGCTATACTCTCAGTTGAACAGCAATCTTGTATACTTTCCCACTTTTTTCCACCCCTATCTGTACAGATTCTCTACCCATCACCACTTCCTTATCTTCACCTGGCTGTCCTACCCTCTGTACCACTTTACAAAACCTCTTCCTATCACTTCTTCTCCATTTATACTTGTCTATCCTAATCTTCCTGTCTCTCTTTGTAGTTACAGTTAAACTAGATGCATGAGTTTTACTTGTTACTACTGTGAATTGCCAAAAAGATGCTCTCCAGAACTGTATACAGTGTTTTACTTTGCCTTTTCTCATTGTTCTCTTTGTAACATATTTTTGGTGTTTATCTCTGTGCCTTACAATTGTTTGTCTTTTGGCTTTTTCCCGGTAAGGGGTCACCACAGCAGAACTCCGGTCCGCTAATGATTGGCAGTAGATTTTTTTATGAAACACCGAGGTGCCAGCTCGATGCCTAACCTTCAATGAAGGCACACCCATTTACGCACTCATGTCTTTCGAACGCTACCCAACCACGGGGAGGACATGCAGACTCCACACAGAAGGCACTCCCACCAAGCCAAGCCGAGAATCGAACAGGAGAACCTCTTGCTGTGAGGTAACAACGCTACCGCTGTACCACCGCAGAATAAATATTGTTGATTGTTCTTGAATACAGATATAAAAATATTTACACACACACACACACACACACACACACACACACACACACACACACACACACACACACACAGATATCTGTGTGTGTGTGTGTGTGTGTGTGTGTGTGTGTGTGTGTGTGTATATATTTATATATATATATATATATATATATATATATATATATTTATACATAGAGAGAGAGAGATGAAAATAGAAAATGGAACACCTGGAAAAAGCTGAGAAAAACATGGGGAATGTGGAAAAATAGCCATACCATATACAGACAGTGACCAGAGGTTAGGGCAGAACTCCAGACCCTGAAGTTATGAGGCAGAGATCCTAGCAATGATCTATTGCACTATTTCTAACAGTAGATGATTAGGAACATAAGAACAAGACTAGGCAAGCAATCCGGAGGACCATAAGATCCCTAGCCATATAAACCTTTAAAAAGATACACTTAAAAGTTTATGCCTCCCTTTTCAAGCACTTACGTTCATAGGTTCATAGGTGTGTACTAGGCTAATGGCCGTGGAGCCTTTACAAGCCTAACCTGTAGGATTACCCTGGCATAGTGCCACCGACCTTAGTTCCCAGTGCCTCTGTCGACTAAAGCACTGGAGTGATCCCTGGGGTGAATTTTCTATTTCCCATCCACTCATCAAGATTTCTCTTGAAGAGGGCCAGTAAGGTGCTTTGCTTGACATGTATGGAAAATCTATTCCATGGTATGGGCAGTCTCTGGGTTAGGAACCTGTCCCTCCAGCATGTTCTGTTGATTGTGGTAATGGGGTTGAGGTCTGTGGAGCATGTGGTGTGGAGGGATTGGGATTTATTTAAATGTGCAGCATAGAGATACTTTATTCAAAATAAATATTTATGAAGGCATATACTGCCACAAAATACACTATTATCGATTCAAACCGGTTTCAGCTGTCCAGCCTTCAATAATAATTTCAATAATATTTGTTAGTTCAGCTTATGCATCATTTTTATATCTAACATGGCCATTAACTGTAAATGTATAGATTTTCATTACAGATATGGATAGGGTTTAACAAGACTAGTTATGGAATCAGGTATTCCCAATTAATATTATATATATTTAGATGTTATTGGGGACCTTGTGGTATGCTCATAGCATGTCATCAGCTCAGGACACAGCTGACAGTATTTTCAATACATTTTTTTGAATAATCTTCTAAGTATATTATTCAGATTATTTGTTCTTTTGTTAAAAAATATATATGTATAGATACATATATATATTTTTTATGTATCTGTATTGATTTAAATATGCTTCTACTTTAATATGGTGATAAAACTATTAGCTACATATCATTATATAAATAGCATAGTGAAACCAGCTTTAGAGTTGGACTATACCATGTTCCTATTGGTTGGTGGTATCTATAAATATTTATGAGACCTTGTGTATAGTAAAAGTTTTTTTCACTGATGAAGGCTGGATAGCCGAAACCGGTTTGAATCGATAATAGTGTATTTTGTGGCAGTATATGCCTTCATAAATATTTATTTTGAATAAAGTATCTCTATGCTGCATATGCTGGCCTCTGGTGTTTTTTGGATTAATGGTTTGTCCGTGCATACCATACTTATGAGGCGTTCAGTTTCTACTATTTATTTAAATGTAGCATTTCTAACAGAGCTGGGTCAGACATGGCTTTCTAAGTCAAGCAGAGATCGCCTCTAAGTAGGCGATATGAGACAGAGAATAGTTGGCATTTTTTTAGTCTATCCATGTAGGACAAATGTTTAAGGCCTAGGATCCTCTTTGTGAGGTACTTTTGTGGCCTCTGCAGTTGTTGCAGGCATTTAGTGAGGTACATGCCAAACGGGGAATTGTACTCAATGATTTGGCTAATGAGGGAAGAGTAGAGGGAGACAATGACCTCTTTCTTCCTGGATGCAAAACCCTTAGTAATGAGATGTGCCACATAGAAGGGCTTTCTGACCACAGTGGCAATGTGGTGGTCAAAAGAGAGGCTGCTGTCAACCTGTATTCCCAGATCTCTTATAATGCCTTCTGTGTTCAGTGGACTACCATCAATGTGGTAATTCATGGGAACCGGGTTTTTCCCAAAGGGGATGATAATACATTTTTTGGGCATTGAGCTTAGGGCCATGGCTCTGACACCAGTCATTGGTCTCAGTGAGGCCTTTCTGTAGGATGTCAACATCACTCAGGGAGTTAATAATAGCTCCCAACTTGCACTTAGTAGTGCTTTCCTCCAAAATCAAGCAGGACTGTACATGATAATCCTAATTGAAATTTGAGACTGGCCATTCAATCAACAAGACTACTCTAAAAGCTTGTCAAAGTAGTACTTTGTTTAACTTTTAGTGGTGTAGTGATTTTTTTCTGTTTTCATAGTGGATCTCCTTCCTCCATCCCCATTTGTTTTTTCTCCAAATTTAAATATTTTAAGTCATCGGTCCTGGTACAAATTAGGAGTCAGATGATGGTGGATGGTCATTTTCAGCCTTTTAGGAATGTGTGTAATCAACATAGACAGTGTAATGAATTAGCATTGCCAGGAAAAGATACTAGTTCCAGGTGAACAGGTATATCAGACATGTCTGCAGCCTCCACAGTAGTATGATGCATTAGCCTTTTGCCAGGAAAATGTCCTAAGTGCATGAAAACAGTTTATGGTAGCTTAATTATGTAAATATAAATGAATGGTGACTGAGACTTTTACAACCTTGACTCTGTTTGGTTACCAATACAATATGGCGGATTAGCCTTTTGCTGTGTATGGATGGCTTAGGTTATAAAGACAGATAAGTAGAATGTGCTGGCAAGAGAACTGAAACTGCATAGCTTGATTTGTGCCATTTGTTGGCTTTAACCAGACTGTATATGTCAGTGAAGCCAGGCATTGTGCACCACAACATTGCAATGATTTTACTCAGACAGAGTTACTGTCTGTCTTTTTATACCAAACTGATGGGGAAAGTGGTAGAGGCGGACTTAAAATAGTTTTGAATTCATGGATTCCCACTATGTAGTATATCACAATATTTCCCTTTAGAAATATTTATGAGAGCGTATCATTTTTTTGGTTTCTTATCCCAGTATTCCTAACCCTGTGGGCTATATTGTGTTTCTGTAACTTATGAATGTGCACAGTCAGTGCTCCAGCTTTTACCAAATGTATTTATTTACTTTATGTTTAACTGGGTAACTGGAGAGCCTTTTTCCCCATCACCTGTCCCATAACGCTTTGGGAATACACACGTACATATCACATAGATATAAAACCAATACAATGTCAAAAAATACATAATTAAGAAATGTTTTACAACATAAAATGCAACAATATTATGGAAAAAAAAACAGAACAGAGCTAAAAAGAAGAGAGCGCATTCTTACTACTTGAAAGGTTAGGAAGGTATGGGAAACTTTCTATAGCAATTTATACTGAAAATGTGAATGCCAAATGCAAAAAAAAAAAAGTGAGTAATATTGACACTGTTGTACAACATCATTACATATGAACTCCTATCTAAAGCAAGTGCACTTGTTTTCCATAAAGCAGGTGCCTCTATATAAGTTTTTTTACTGCCCATTGAAAGTCTGAGCCAGCAGACTGCCCACCAGATGGGCTGTATTACACAATAAGGTGTTATATAGACAGAGACAGGTTAGTCATCTGCTGTTGAGTATTACACCCTTCACATGTGCTTTATTCTACTATGCATTTTGCAGCATTGGGGTATACTAGCATAGCACCTTTTTTAATTCCAGTTTGTTTGTGGACTGATGATTTTTGTTTGATTTTTGTTGACCTGTTTTATGGCACAAATTGCAAATATATGCAAATCTCTTCTCAGTCTGACTAAGTTAATGATATAAACAGTCTAGGGCAAGATACAAACATATCTGTGCAGCTTACTTAAAAACAGTGTCCATTTTTTCATAAGATAATGTATGCTTTGTTTTAGAGAGCCTGGTTTAAAAGAAAGAAGAAGTATGGCAGAAGCTTCAGCCAGAGTTGAACTGACAAAAAACAACCTTGCCCAAATGTACCTTATTGTTTTGCTTGGACTTGGTATGGAACATCATCATCACATGACTTGTGGAAAGTAAGAAACTCCATACTTTTCCAGTGCTAATGGCAGCTGAGAATATTACATTGTACTTGTAGATGTGTATTTCCTGTTTCATTGTTTTGCCACGTGTCAGTCAAATTGAAGGAATGATGTTGCTGGATGGTTAATAAAATCCTTTCACCAGTGGAAGAATCCATTTTAGAAGTGGTCTTACTTTCATGGCAGTCATGGACTGTCCAGAATAACTTTTGGCTGCTCTGTCTCATTTCTCTTTTCATTTTCTCTGTAACAACATTAAACTTTCTCTAGAGAAGCAAAACTTGGGATGATATTATGGGGGATTATTTGACTGTGGAAAAATATTATTTTTCTTAATGCCTTATATTGACTGTGGAAACAAAATATTTATTTTCTTTTTATAGTAATGTAGAATGATGTCATTGTGTTTTTTGTGCATGACTTTGTCAGATGTAAAGTAGGGATATCCAATAATAGCAAGGACTGCAGTCATCCAGTAAATTCTCCTGCAGTCATCTCTTTTCTGTGACATACCTCTACAGCAGGGGTCTGCAACCTGCGGCTCTTCCACCCCACTGCAGTGGCTCCTTGTAGCTTTGAAAAATAATGGCTCCTCTACCACACACACACACACACACACACACACACACACACTGAGAGTTGCTTGGATAACATGATTTCTTTTGCCAAGCATTCGACACACACTGAGAGTGATTGAGCGTTCTCCTGGCAACAGCAGCATCTCCTGAAAGGTTTCCATACCTCTCAAAGTCTTACCACAAGAAATCTGGACAGAGCCACAAATAAAGGGGAACAAAGGAACAAAAATAGGGATGGACTTTAAATATTTTTCTTATAAACTTAGAAACTTGGTAGAATAACATGGCTTCTGTTAACATGCATTTTTCACACACACACACACACACACACACACACACACACACACACACACACACACACACACACACACTTACCTCTCAACTGTGCAGATTTTCACATGTCTTGACTTTTGCCTCATATTTTTGGTCTGTTTCTCATAAAAGTGTGGTTTTCTGGAAAATCATTGAGGGCTGAAGTCAGAAAAACTATTCAGACATAGTTTCAGACTTCATACCCTTCAGAAAATTCATGGTAATGCAAAATCTGTTATTCTATCAACTTTCTAAGTTTGTAAGAGCAATATTTAAAAAGTGTCCCTATTTTGGGCCTTTCTGCCCCATTATTTATGACTTTGTCCAGATTTCTTGCTCTAAGAGATTGAGAGATATGACACACTCTCACACACACACACACACACACACACACACACACACACACACACACACACACACACACACACACAGCGATCGAGCAGTCCCAACAAAAGAACAAAAATAGGGACAGATTTTAAATATTGCTCTGATAAACTTAGTTCTTTTATATTTAGTATAATAGCTATATATAAAACTTTATATGCTGTCTTATCTTCATTTTAGGAGTCAAATATGTTTTGTGGCTCCTGATGAATTTTATTTGGTGGGAGAGGGGTCAAAATGGCTCTTTTGATAGTGAAGGTTACAGAACCCTGCTCTACAGGGTGCCTATCGCTTTTCCATGGACTGTATTAGTAATTCTTACAGCAGAAAAAAATGCATATAAGGAGGATATATAGCAAGTCCAAAGTTTTGCTACTGTGGGGACTCTTGGAAGTAGTATTTTTAAGTAGCTGATGGAGGTGTGGGGTTGCAGTCCCCCATTGTGGTAGTGCAGGGGGGTGTATCTGCAAAAACATGTTAGTGGTGTAACAGCAAGTTTCAGAATACACTATTTTGTTGTATTGCAACTTATCTGTAGATTTTTGAGACCTGCAACTTTGGATCTTGGGCTTGTGTTGCCGTCACTCCCACTAACAGTGCTTCACTTACTTCAGGTGCTCCTTTATTATTCTAAGTCTTTTATCCCTTTTCAGTGTCCTTCTATGCTTTGGTATAGTCTGGAGAAAAAACTGTTTCAGTGTCCTGAGTCCTGGGAGTAAGGGATATATGATCCACTGAATCACAGCAAATAGTAATTTAGTTATACTGTGTTGCTTTGGTGTGTTGTTGTCCTATCTCGCCTTCATTCTTATTAGGTTGGGTTCGGATCCGATCCTCGGATCTGTCTCGGCCTTTATGTTCAAGCTCGAGGTCTTCTGCCAGCTCGTGGCTACACCCTATCCCAGCATGCACTAGAAACCTTTCCCAGATCTCGTTTGCCGCTAAACAAGATTGGGTGCTCATTCTGCTAGCTCTGGCTAAGTATTATCTGTTTTTCTACTTTAACCTTTAAAAGAAGTAATTTTTGTCTATTTATCCTTATATACTTATGATTTGCTGAATAAATCTATTTCTGTTTTTTGTGGCTGTTCTCTGCTGTTGGCCATTGTCTTTTGTTCAGGCCTTGTTGTCCTTCTCCTGGCTTTTTCCTTTCAAAGATAAATAGTCTGTTTAAGTTAGAGGACTTTTATTCATGTTCTTTATATTATTAATTGAAGCCCTTTTAAGACAGTTTGTTTAAGTTAGAGAGCTGCCTTTCCCTTTAGCCTGTTTAAGTTAGAGGGCTTTTCCTTCCCCTTTTCCATCTCCTGGGCAGTAGCCCGTTTAAGTTAGAGGGCTGTGCCTCCCTCTAATTCCCTCTATTTCCCTTGTTTTCTTCAAATAACTCTAGTGTTAGAGAGTCTATTAAAAAAAAATGTTGTCAAAATTACTTGTTAATTTTAAAGGTTCATAGGTTTATAGGTAGGTACTAGGCTATTGGCCCAAGGGCCCACATATGCCCAGCCAATATCTTATCCAGTTAGTTACTAGTTTTTTTCTACTCTTTCTCTTTAAAAATGTCAAATAAAGACTCGAAACCAATGGGTTTCAAAAAATGCGAGGGCTGTGGGAAGAAAATGCCCTTAAGTGATAGACACACGCTTTGCGTCTATTGTCTTGGAGCTGTCCATCTCCAGTAGTCATGCTCTATCTGTCATGCTTTCAGCCACAGAGCAGTCCTGGAGAGGAAGAACAAATTGATATTAAAAAGATTATTAAAAAAACCCTTCTCAGAGGCTTTAGAAAAAGGTCTGGGTTTATGTAAAACTGATAAGTCTCTCACTTCAAAATCAGACAAATCGGACAAGTCTGGGAAGAGATCTACCTCTTCCACCCTATAATAGACCGTCAAAAAAGTGTCTAAAACTTCCACACTGGATCCAAAGCCTACTGGATCTGAGAAACATTCATCTCCAACACCATCTGTTTCAGTGCCGCTAGAGTATGAGATACAGAGCTGGTCTCCAGCAATGGAGCCTTTTTCTCCTACACTCAGATCACCAGTTTTGCAGAAGTCTCCAACCCCCTCGATGTGGTCTTCCAGGAGTCTCTCCGGTGATGACGTGGATCGGGTGGTACAGAAGCTACTGACGACACCAGCGCTGGCCAAGTCGTTGTCGGATCTAACCCAGAGGGCTTCGGATCCTACCTCATCCACCTCTTTTGCTCCAATTTCTCCTCTGATCTGACCCCTGGCTTCTGAGTCAGAAGGTCCAGAGCTGATTCTAGTGGAACCCTCGGATCCAAGACCTACTTCAGGATCTTCAGATCTGACCATTGCTCTGACATCCTTGACTCCATCAGCGTTCGAGGAGTCTAGGAACTGATGCTCTCCGATTGGGTCCGGGGAGGCGAGTCAGATCTGACAGTTGTCGGATCCCGCCTTGCCTCTTGGGGCATTGCCTTGGGTGAGCTCGGCTCCTACCTTGGCCTCGGGCCCATCGGCCTTGATTCTGGGTGTTCCCACGGCTTTTTTGGCTCCAGGGATATCTTCAGATCAGGGACGGGGGGCTTTTGAGGTGACGAGAAGAGTGCTGTCTCCACAGACAGCTCCGCTGTCATCTCCGGATGTTCTAACCCCAAAAGCACCAGTGTTATCCTCAATACCCTTGCATCCACAGGGACGCAGAGATCGTAGGCCTTAAGATACCCCACAGGGCACCCCCCACTCTTCTGAAACCTCCTCGGAGTACCCCTCTGAAGAGGCTCCCTCAGAAGAGAATATGCAAGAGGAAGCATTTAGACTCCCCAGAGGAGTCCATCACTTCTGATACGGACCTTGATGAAACTGAAGGGTCCCAACAGTCGCCTCCTGATGAGGTCTCCTTTGGAGACATCCTGGAAATGCTAAAGCAGAGAGGTGGCTTGAAGTCCACCATCCCTTCAGTGGAGGAGTCTGTATACCTGAAGACCTTCGGATCTCACCCTTCCACCTCTTGGGTGTCTCCACCTTTCGATGAACTTATAGACCTAGTTTCTCAGAAGGTGTGGGAGTCTCCAGATTCAGTGGAACCTGTTCCTAGGAGGCCGAACAAATTTATCATATCTGTCAGACAAGACCTTTCTAGCCAAGGGAGTCCCAGTAGATGCTATGGTTGTGGCGCAGCGACCAAGAAGGAGCTTTCAGACGCATCTTCTTCTATCCATCCACTGAACAAGGAGTCTCGGATGATGGGCAGATATGGTAAGAGCATTTTTTCTTCAGCGACTTTTTCTCAGATCACTGAATTACCTTACTCATTTTACTAGGCTGCAGTGGCACCTCCTGAAAGAGCTGGGAGATACTCTCCAAGGTTCAGTAGCTGAAGGGGTCTCAGACAAAGTGTCGTCTCAACTCTCTACCTTAATCTCAGTTGTGAATGCCTCCATGAGACTCATCTCTTATACAGCAGATGGAGCAAGTAGAGCAGCAGGTATTGGAATTTCCTTAAGGAGATATTCTTGGATGCGCCTGTGTGACTTTGCGGAACCCTTCAAACCTTCCTTTGTGAATGTCCCATTTGATGGTTCATCTCTGTTCGGGCCCAAAGTCAAAGTCACACTAACCAGGTGTGAGCAGGAAGGAAAGACTCTGTCTACCATAGGAGTCCATTTTTCCATGCCTACCAGACCTTATCCCAAAGGTCAGAAAGGAAGTGGCAAAATGTGGTTCTGAAAATCTCAGAGATCTTTTCAAGACACGTGGTGAATCTTCTCTCAGGGGCAGAGGGGGAAGTAGTAATGGAAGACGCTAACCATGTGGCAGAGGGGGTCCGCAGAGTTAGGGTGACAGAGATTCTTTCTTTGGTAAGCCCTTTCAGCACTCCTGAATAGAGGCCCATCTGTCCATCTCTGGAGGCAGTCGGGGTCAGCTTATCTTTGTACCCAGAAGCCTGGCAACAAATAACAAAAGACAAATGGGTACAAAGCATCATATCCAGAGGTTACACCTTACCCTTTTCCTTCCATGTTCCAAACATAAAAAATGTTCCAGACGTTCTACCCAGTCAAAGGTGGACAAGCAACCTTAGAAATTCAAAAGTTGATAGACAAAAGAGTCATCCAAACAGTCCCCGCAGACCAACTAGGATCTGGAGCTTACTCAGGATTGTTTTTAGTTCCAAAGAAAACAAGGGACTGGAGACTAATTCTGGATCTCAGCAATTTAAACAAATCAGTAAGAAAGTCCATGTTCCGGATGATAACAATGTAGTCAGTACTCCTTTTTCTGGGACAAGATGATTGGATGTGCTCTATAGACCTCCAGGATGCGTACTACCACTTAAAAATGGACAGGCGATCCAGGAGTCACCTGCACTTTTGACTGAGAGCCAGTCACTACCAATTTTGAGCTTGGCCCTTTGGCCTCACTACAGCCCCCAGAGTGTTCACCAAATTTATAGCAGTAGTGGTGGCTCATTTGAGAAGCCTAGGATTCCAGGTGTTTCCATACTTGGACAACTGGCTCCTAACCACCACAACCAAGCATCTACTAATAAAAACAAGAGACACCACCTTGCAACTCTGCTCTCACCTATAAATTACAATAAACTATGAGAAATCTGCCTTATTGCCTGCTCAGCATGTGGTATTCATAGGTGCAGAATTAAACTCAACAGACATGATGGCCAGACTCCCTCCAGAAAGAGTTCAAGTTTTGAGACGCCAGATTTCATATTTTCTAACAAAGAAAAGAGTTCAAGGAATCATCCCAGCAGCAATAATTCTGATCCCCCTAGCACATCTGCACATGAGAATTCTCCAGTGGCTGCTGTTCACTTAGTGGTCAGTGCAAGAACTGCTGATGTCCCACAAGATAATAATAACAGAAACTTGCAAGAAGGACCTTCGTTGGTGTGTAAAACACATCCTGGGGAAATCCACTGTGATTGCAGACAGACTCAGCAGAGTGATTCTAATACCTCATGAGTGGTCCCTAAAACAGGAACTAGCGGAAAAGATTTTCCTGCAAATGGGGTCAGCCTTGCTGCAGCCTTTTTGCAACTTCCATGAATGCCGATTGCAGCAGCTACTTTGCCCTTATTCCCCCACCAGGGGGGTCACCAAGGGATGCACTTGTTCATGATTGACCCTCGGATCTCCATTATGCTTTTCCCCCCTTTTCATTAATACCTAGAGTACTTCGGAAAGCCATTTGCTTGGGAAGGGACTTGATACTCATCGCCCTGTAGACCTCGTCAAATTTGGTTCTCCTTCCTGTGGCCTCATCTTCGGGAGGAGTCTTGGATTCTGGACCCAGTTCCAGACCTTTTAACTCATACATCAGGAACACTCTATCCATCTCTTCAGACCCTCAAATTGACAGCATGGCTTCTCCGATTCCAACAACAGCCAGGTTTCCTAACCTCTCTTCATCAGTCAACCACATCCTAATTTCTTCTCATAAGGCTTCAACAAGAAAGATATATAGAAGCAAATGGAAAAGATTCTTCTTATGGGTTTCTCATAACTACATTGATCCTTTTTCTGCCCCAGTTAATTCCAGTCTAGAATTCCTAGCAAAACTATTCAGTGAAGTTGCAGCTGCAGCTACCATTAGAGTTCAGCTAGTAGCAATCTCCAATTTTCATCTAGATGGGTCTGGCCTCAACATTATATCTCATAGACTATGCAAACTGTTTCTTAAAGGCACTTTATTATTAAGACCACCTATCAGAGACCCTCCAGCACCATGGGACTTAAATTTCTATATATTTTAATTTTCCCCTTTTGAGCCAGCATCATCTTGTGAAGTCAAATTTTTGACATGGAAGACTATTCTATTGATAGCAATCACCGATGCTAGAAGAGTGTCAGAGTTGCAAGCCTTGTCTATAAAACCTGCATACTTGCTCCTATATAGGGACAGAGTGTCTTTATGAACAAACCCTTCCTTTTTGCCCAAAGTTTGCTCAGAATCAAATTTGAACCAAACTACAGAGTTGCCAGTCGTATTCCCAAATTACAAAAACAAGGGTGAATACATGTTACATCAGCTGGATGTGCACAGACAGTTATGTTTTTAGTTACGCAGAACTAAAGACTTCAGCAAATCTGATCAGCTATTTATTGCCTTCTCAGACTCAAAGAAAGGTACGTAAGATCTCTAAGGTAACACTTTTAAAATGGATTTGAGACTGCATAACATTCATCCATAAGTCATAAGGGAGGCAAAAACACCAACATCTCAAACTTCCGCCCTATTGCTCTGCTCTCACTAATCTCCAAAATCGTAGAAAAGTGTATCCACCTCCAACTTATGCCTTTTCTTACCCAAAACCATCTTCTAACACCTACCCAACATAGCTTCCACCCAGGCCATAGCACTATAACCGCTCTATTGTCATTCCTAGAAACTGTCACTCAAGCCCAAGACTCAGGACATTTGGTTTCTACAGCTTTGCTTGATCTGTCTAAAACATTCGATACTGTTTCCCACAAACACCTTCTCTTTCATCTCTCAAATCTTCATCTCTCACCAGACACTTTATCCTGGTTCTCCAGCTACCTGTCAGACAGATCTCAAGCAGTAAAATGGAATAACTCCATCTCTTCCTTCTTACAACCCCAACTGGTGTACCACAGGGATCCATCCTTGGGCCTATGCTTTTTAACATCTTCATCAATAACTTTCACAATGCCATTACTCATGCTAAAGTCATTCAATACGCAGACGATTCAACCTTAGTCTGCTTTGCCTCTAACCTCTCTGAACTGCTCAACAAAACCCAAACTGCTTTTTCAATAACCGAAGAATGGATGCGCCAAAACCACCTCACTCTCAATGCTAATAAATCAAAAATGTTACTTTTCCCCCCACTAAGACTTACTCTACAACAAAAGTACTTTCAAAGTCCTTAGTCAATCCAATTCACCTATAGAAGTGGTTCCCTCTGCTAAACTACTCGGCATTACTATTGACGAATACCTCAAGTTTGACATCCACATTCAACAAAATATTAAGAAAACCCACCAAAAACTAGGCATGCTATACAGGAATAATCGCTTTTTCTCAAACTCCACTAGGCAAACTCTGGCCACTACTTATCTTCTTCCCTCCTTATTATACGGAGCCCCTCTCCTAACCAACCTGTCCACCTCCATCTCCTCTAAACTAGAAAACTGCTATAATAAAATCTCTAAATTAGCCACCAGATCCAGAAATTCCACCCGTCACTGCCATACCCTACAATCTCTGAAATGGCTGGAACTCCCAAACTACCTAAACTACCTCCAACTCACCACTGCACACAGACTTATATTTCACCCTACTAAATGTCCTGCCCTAGCAAATATCCTTCCCCCTTACACCCCCAACAAAACTCTCAGATCTGAACATCAAAACTTAATTGCTATCTACAAGCCTAAACATCCTGCTGGCCAACTTCTCCTCTCTTTCTCTATAGGCAAGAAAAGGAATTCCCTTCCTTCCACCCTAAGAACTATACCAAACTCAGACAACTTTAAATCCCAGCTTTTCAAACACCTCGCCACTAAATGGAAATCTACCTGCCATCACCCTACATAATTTCTAAGTATTTGCCCCCATGAGGTTTCCTCACAGGTTCCTAACCTCTCTAAATCTCCTATATTTGCTTCACCATGAGTGTGTCTAAGCTCTCTATAATTCTGAGAGCTGCTTATCACACAACACAACTCTGTAAATATTGTAAATAGCATCATACTTTAAATGAGTGCATGTAAAGTGTTTTCTACCCTTATTTTATTGCTGTGTTTCTTAGAGTGTTTTCTTAAATGTAGTATCTGTATAATCATCTTAACAACCTTAAGCTATTTTGTTTGACTATGTGTTACTCTGTGCATATTTTGGAACTGTCCTATACTATATATCTCCCTGTATGTCCTATACTATGTATCGCTGTATCTCTTATATTTATTGTATTATGTTTACTGGAGCTTTTCTCCCCAGGCCTCCACTGAAAATGGGTCCTTTGGGCCCAGTGGACTTCCTCGGTAATCAAACTGGAAATAAATAATTAAATAAATAAAGTCTCAAAACAGTGGTCTCCCTAGAAGGGTTACAGCCCACTCTACAAGAGCCATTGCAACCTCTTCAGCGTTTCTGGCTAAACTACCGATTGATACCATTTGTGCTGCAGCAACATGGGCAGAACCACATACCTTTATCAGTCATTACAAAGTTGATTTGGCCTCCAGGAACAGGGCCTCTTTTAGTTCCACGATTCTGAGAAATCTTTTCCCTTGAGCCACCCAAGATGAATAGCGCTAGGGATGCTGTCCCAACCTAGTAAGAATGAAGGTGAGATAGGACAAAATCACATAAAGAAGTTATGTACTCACCATAACATTCTGTGTGTGTTGTCCATCTTCGCCTTCATTCTTACATCCCACCCTCCTTCCCCTGACTCTTTTTTACTCCTAGAAGACCAAATCTGTACAATTGGATTACTTTAATCTCTGACCTTCTTCATCTAACACTGAGTTGTTTCTGTGATACATTCATACTATTATTATAAGAGCAAACAAGATCTGGGGAAGGTTTCTAGTCCATGCTGGGATAGGGTGTAGCCACGAGCTGGCAGAAGACCTTGAGCTTGAATATAAAGGCTGAGATGGATCCGAGGATCGGATCCAAACCCATCCTAGTAAAACTGAAGGTGAAGATGGACAGCACACATGGAACATTATGGTGAGTACATAACTTCTTTTTCCTATTGATGGAGGCAGGTCACCATCAGTCAGTACCGTAGATGTATTTATAGCCTTTGCAGTAGGTTATTTATTTGTTTATGTGTGTAACTGAGTAAGTGAATTGATCCCATAATTGACTGTTTTCACTGTTGACTTGGACTACAGGGGCAGGGGTAAATGCAGTATATACATGAATAGTGTACACAGCTAGTCAAAAAGCATGTTAAATAACATAAAAAAGGTCAGCAAAAGAAGATGGAAGGAGACTACAAGTCTGTTCTCCCTGAATGTTGTAATTAACTCATAGCAGCTGCCCCTCTTTTCTTTTTCTTCTTACTCTAGATGTCCTAAACTCTTAATTTTCTCTGTCTTAGCATCTGCTACCCACTTCTGTAACCTCATTTTACCTGTCTACCACCCATTTTGTGAAGAGGTGTTCCTGACATCTAGGTTGAAATATAATACTTTACTGTGGTGCCCATGTTTCTTATTACCCACAATTTCCTTCTTTTCTGGTCTAATCCCATCATGTAGCCCCATTTACATGTTTGTACCTAGATGATATCCCCAGTGTCTCTCCATTGTTCTAGTGAAAAGAGGTCATGCTTCCTAAGCTTGTCTTCACATATCATCCACGGCATTCCATCCTTCCCCACACCATCCCAATTGCCCTTCCTCTTTACCTTATTTTTCACTGAAATCACTTTCTTCCTATTCAGAAATCTATTCAGGATCACACTTGTTTTTGGAAGGGTCTGATAGGGAACACTATTACTCACCTATTGCTGAAATATGCACTTTTGCTTATACATCCATACATTTGGTTTGTCACTGCTGCTGCCATCTCACACTTAGCCTGAAGGTTCATGCTTTTTTTTAATAACAACACAAAATACGTCGTCATTTCTGGATTTTTTAATCTGATCCCGACAGCTTATTTTGCACAAATTCATTAGCATTGTGTAGATGCAATATCACACACTTGAAGGACAAAAGCAGAGCTTCCACCTATCAGAATATGCCTCCTGCATCTTCACTTCCCTTGCCAGAGATGCAACCCATCAGACACTGCCCTCCCTCTAACCTTTGTTTCATCGGCAGAAAGACTGATTGGCTTTTACAATGTTGTGTGTGATGTTAGAGAGACACACAATAAATAGAAATAGAACTCATGCCTGTGAGACACCAATTTTCACTTTTTCATCTTTGAGAGCTCACTATATTACTTTTTTCTTCTTCCTTCTCTCTAACTACTACTTCACACACCTGCACAGTTTACTGCCTTCTGATACTTTTTCAGCTCTGCAAGAAGCTGCAGTAGAGGAGGAGAGTGGGGATGGTAGGGGGTATACCTCTCAACTGTCCAGCTTTTCACCTCATATTTTTGCTCTATTCCTCATAAAATTTTTGGTTTTCTGACAAATCACTGAGGATTGAAGTCACAAAATTATGACATAGTTCAGTCTTAGACTTCATATCCTTCAGAAAAGGCATGTTAACACAAATCCTTTTATTCAAGCTGATTTCTCAGTTTATAACACCGATATTTAAAATTTGCCCCTATTTTTAGGTCTTTGTCCCCACATCATTTTAGACTTTGTCCAGATTTCTTGCACTAAGAAGTTGAGAGGTATGGGTGGGAGGTGAGGGGGTAGCAAGTCAGAAGCTTTGCTGAGGCCTATATAGGTCTTGCCCGTTGCTGAAGTCAGGATTACAGGCTTATAGCTTCCTTGGCTGTTTCTTGCTCTGGTTCTTAGAAAGGCACTCCCACTTCTTGATTCCAGGACCAAAGGAACACCCTTTCCTTAAAGGACCTGTTGTAGAACTCTGTCAGTATTTCTTCATGTTCCAGCTGCCCTTTTGATGTTCCTTATTTGGAATCTTTGTAGGCCTCCGTGCCTTTTCCATCCTTAATGCCTCTTAAGCCTTCATGTATACTTTAGTTGTTATCCTCTCATCTGTCTGTGTACCCCTTCTTCTACTCCTCTATTCCAGACTAGTGTCATGCCTCTTTTTTCCATAGTAAACACAAAAAGGAAGTCTTTTAAAGTTATTGCCTGCCCCATGACCTCTTTTTATTTTGATCTTCACAAACCAATCCACTTTTTTCCCTGCCTATCTTTTTTCTATCTATGACGTACATTTTAGAGCAAAATATATTCAAATAGGAAAACAAGGGCTTCTTTAAATGTATTTCTTGGAGGAGGATAAAACTTATTGATGGATAAGAGTTCATAGACTAAGAAGAATACAGAAGTACTGAATGAATATGCAGTGACTATATAACACTATGGCAGTGCCACAATAGGAAGTGCAAGAGCAAACTTTGGATATCAAAGGACACACAATATAATAGAGAGAGAGAGAGAGAGAGAGAGAGAAGATCTAATGAAGGAACAAATGACTGTAGGACAGGATAAAACCCACAGCGCATATGGTCTGCTTTGTATGCTATTAAGTGATCTGTCTGGTGTGATTGTCGCACAAACAAGTCTTTTAACAGATGGTTGATTGGTGCTGAAATGCCTAAGAAACAAAAGACAGCAAATGTGATTTGGCTGTATAAAGAGTGAGGGAAAAGTCTTGGAAACTGCAGGCTAGCTAGGCTAAAGCTATTAGTAGTTAAAATAATAAACATCATTTTGAAAAAAGCTGTTTGTTTTGCTAGAAGTTAACAGTCTGCAACACATCTACTAACACTGGTTTGTGGCCAAAAGTACTAACTTGCATAAGGTATTTGACTGAGTCCTACACTGATGACTGCTAGATAAATTGTAATAAATGAGGTCTGAAAAGAGAAAAAGATACTAAACTTACACACAGCTGAAGGGTAGAAAATAGAGTGTTGTTCTAGCTGTGGTGTTGTCAGAAAATGAGTGGTTACAAGAGGTGTGCCAGAGGTTCATTTCTGGATCCAGTACTCTTTGGTGTGTTCACTGTAGACACATCACAAACAGGCGAGACTAAAACCTCTTTGCAGATGATGCTAAAATGGGTGAGTGACTCAAAGATGAATGTGAATCTGATGAAAGAATAGGAAAGGATATTGAAATAGGCTCAGAGATGTTACGATGAGATTCAGTGAAAAAGTGCAAAGTTTTTTACATGGATTATAATAATATTAGTATAAATTAACTGACGGAGAGGAAGCAATTGCATCAGAGCATGAGGAAGACATGGGATTACTGATTACCTCTAGAATGGATAATCACAAAGAGGTGTAAAAGGACTGCTGTGGGAACACATAGTATTTTGTAGTATATTTTCAGAAAAAGAGACTTACCTTGCAGAGATGTAATATTCCAACTTTACCAAGCTCTGGTTAGACCTCACCCTGAGTGATTGTGTAGTTCTGAGGGGCGTTATTGAACATTAGGTAAATACTGTGCATAAGGACAGGAGGAACTCAATTACTTTTCTTATCAGACAAGAAGAGGTAGAGATGATACAACGTGGGTGCTCAAGATTTTAACATGGATTTGTGATGGAATAACTCTTATCAGGGAATTCTGAGTTGGGGATGGAAAATGGTGCTAAACTGCAGATTATAGGTAATAACTTCTGTCACAATTTACATAAATACATAATTGCCATGAAGGCTGTAGATTCATGGAATGTTTTAATGGAATGGGTGGTGGATAGCAAATCTATTGAAATTTTGAAAAAAATCAATGGAGAGGTGGAAAAGAAGAAGAGAGTATAATAGAGTTGGAAGGCATTTCATTATACTCAATGGACTGACAAAACAGGCTGAAAAGGAAATATAACAGTGAAACATACTAGTTTTCCTCCTCCTTCTCCTTTGCCTTTGCAATCCTTGCTCATTTTTCTTATCACAGAATAGGCCCCTTTAATGTACCTCTCATCTGCTCCACTCCTGTACATTCTTGCCATGTCCCAAGACCCTTAACTGTTAATTCACTGAGCTACTAAAAGAGAACAGGATCAACTTCCTTGCTGATGACATAAATATAGATGCAGTATGACGGACTGAGGCTGGTAAGTGTCTAGAAAAGGATTTGGAAAGGTTGACGAATTAGGCAGAAAGGTGGCAGTTGAGGTTCTTTGGAAGCAAATGCAATATACTGCACTTGGACCCAAGTGACTCAGGTGTGAAGTATGAAGATGGAGTAGAACAAATACTTGCAGATCAAGAAAAGTATCCAGGGATGTTGACCACATCTGGAATGGACCAGAACGAGCACAGCGAGACAGCATTAACCCCAACAAACAAGATGTTGGGATATCTCCTCAGGAGGATTGATTTGGGAACAAAAATACAAAAATACAACTATACAGGGTCTTGGTCAAACTATACCATTAGTGTTCTATGCTGTTGTAACATCCATATGAAAAAAAAGATATCATGCTGCTGTACAAAATCCAGAGGAAAGCCCCCCCCAGAAAGATTCATGAAGTGGGGGAGAATGGATATGACCCTGAACTGGGTGAGCTAAAGCTGTTTTCACTAGACACCAGAGGAGGTGGGGAGCATGATAATGTTATGTTGCCCTATCTCGCCGTAATTCTTGCTGGTTGGGTTCGGAACCGAGCATCGGTTCCAACTCGGCCGAATACAAAAGCTTGAGAGCTTCCATTGGCTCGAGGCTAACCACCATCCTATGATGCATCTGGTAAAATCCCCAGATTTCGTTTGCCGCTCAAGTGACCTGGATGTCTTCCAACTGGCTCATTGGCTGAGTAGATTTTATTTCACTTATTTCTGCTGTTTTTGGCAGTTTTCTATCTTATTTTGTGCAATAGAGTTAGTTAAAACCCTTCTTTGCTTCAGTGCATTGTTTTTTTCCTTTCTGTCAGTGAGAGACCCATTTGAGAGAGGGCTGTCTGTGGCCCGTTTAACATAGAGAGCCGCTTCCCTTCCTGTGCCTTCCCTTCCCTTGGAGATTCCGTTTTAGTTAGATGATTCTCCATCGTTTGTGTGCGGCTTTCTAGTACTGGTTTTATGTGCCATTTAGTAGTTAGATCCATTGTTGCCTCACAGCAAGAGGTTCTCCTATTCGATTCTCGTCTGGAGTGCCTTCTGTGTGAAGTCTGCATGTCCTCCCCACAGTCGAATGGCCTCCGAAAAACATGCGTGAATGGCATGCCTTCGCTGAAGGTTGGGGTCGGGCTGGCAACTCGGCACCATAAAAATCTACTGCCAATCATTAGTGGACCGGAGTTCTGCTGTGGCGACCCCTAACTGGGAAAAGCTGAAAAGACAAACAACAACAAAAAAAGTAGTTAGATCCGTTCTCTGATGTTTTTTTTTCTCTTACAGCATCTGCTGAAACCTTTTTTGGGTGTGGTGTTTATAGCAGTAGGCTCCTGTTTCTTTGGAGCTGTGTATTTAATGTTAAACCATCTTTAGCGTTTTCCTTGCTTACAGTTTTTAAAAAAAAATTGTTATTAATCTGTGTGCCTTTCATCTTCATGTGTGTTAATAGTTAGTAAGCTCCCTTTCTTTTTGGAGCAGTTTATAGTTAAAGTATGTATTTAGAAATTCATATAGCTTCTTCCTGCTAATATTTTGTACCTTGCTTTTTGAATATGTCAAAAGAAAAGGAGAAAGAGCCTAAAGAACATAGGCAATTTGGTTTTAAGAAGTGTGATCAATGCACTCAAAAGATGTCGATTACGGATGGGCACACTAGTTCTGTATATTGTTTGGGTGCTATCCACTTACAAGACCCTTGCATGATTTGCCATGGGTTCAGCAGCAGGGTCCTTCAAGAGCGTAGGAATAAACTGATGGTCAGGGGATTGTTGAAAGGTTTTTTCCAGGAATCTTTGGAGGAATCTCAAAGCTCCAAGCCTTCTTCTTCTTCCCATATAGGGTCCAAAAGACATGCTACTTCAGCTCCAGATTCAGTGTCTCCTAAAAAAGTTACTGCTTCGGAACCGAGGGCTCTTGGTTCCAACAAAACAAAATCAACCTCTTCGGCCCCATCAGTATCCTCGGAGCCGGTAGAGTTACCAGTTAGGAGACGGTCTCCTGTTTTGGCCGATATCTCTAACCTTGAGATCGTCCATTTTGGAGAGGGCCAGATCTCCTTCATTATCCTCCCATTCCTCCAGGAGTTTATCTGATGACGATGTAGAGTAGTTTTAGAGTGTTTTAGACTTTGACGCTGGCCACATTTTATTGTCTCTGACCCCAAAGGACTTAGGACTGTTCAAGACACTAATTTCTATTCCTCTTCCAACCCCAGTGATGGTTTTGGAGCCAGAGAGTATGGATCCGATAGCAGTGGAACTGTCAGTACCAGGACCTCTTTCAGGATCATCGGTTCTTGCTTCTGCTCCGATGTTTTTGGGTCCTTCAGATCTCGAGGAGTCTAGGAGCCTACTCTCACCCATCGGGTCCAGGGAGGGGAGTCGGCCCGAACAGTTGTCCGAGCTGACTCTACCCCTCGGTGCCTCTTCGAGGTTGAGCTCAGTTCCTACATTGTCTTCGGAGCCACCCGCTCCATGTCAGAGTCTATCCTCAGCATCTTTGGGGTGGAGGGTCTCTTTGGTGTGGAGTGAGGGGGCTTTTGAGCTGATGGAGAGAGTGCTGTCATCCCAGACAGCTCCACTTTCAGAGCCATCTTCTCTTCCTTCACAGGCACCAGTGTTGGTCTCTTCTTCGCCCACTCCCCCCAAGCGTAGAGATCCATTGCCCCAGGAAGCCCCTGCGGGTGGCATTGTCTCCTCTGAAACTTCTCCAGAGTATCCCTCTGAGGCAGTCCTATGGAAGAGTCTCTGCAAGAGGAAGCACATAGACACCCCTGAGTCAGTTACATCGGACACTGATCTGGATGAGTCTGAAGGGTCCCCATGGTCCCCCTCTGAGGATGTCTCTTTTGCTGACATTCTTGAGATCCTGAAAGAGTGGCGTGACTGGAAGCCCACTAACCCTTCAGAGGATGAATCAGTGTACCTGGAGGCTTTCTGATCTCACCCTTCCACCTCCTGGGTGAGTCCTCCATACGATCAGCTCCTTAATGTTATTTCTAGAAAGGACTGGACTTCCCCTGATATAGTGGAACCTGTTCCTTGGAGGCCCAATAAATTTATCACTGCCCCTACAGAGAAGGATTTCCCGACTAAATGCATCCCTGTAGAGGTGATGGTGGTGGCTGCGGCCACTAAGAAGGAGTTATCAGAGACCTCCTCATCTGTTCATCCTCCCAACAAAGAGTAACTGACTATGAACTGATATGGAAAGCGTACCTTTTCTTCAGCGGCCTTTACCCTGTGGTTGCTGAATTATCTGACCCATTTTTTGAGACTTCAGAGGTATCTCCTCAAAGAGCTAGGAGATCCCCTTCAGGGTACTGTAGCTTCGGGGACCGCAGACAAAGTTTCTTTGCAGCTCTCCCCCCTCTATTCTTTTCTCAGTTCCTCCATGAGACCGATTTCATACACAGCTGATGGAGCGAGCAGAGCAGTAGCTACAGGAATTTCCCTAAGGAGACATTCCTGGATGCATCTTTGCAACTTTGCTGAACCCTTCAGGTCTTCCTTTACCAATGCCCCCTTTGATGGTTCTTCCCTTTTGGACCAAAGGTGAAAGAAACTTTGACCAGGTGCAAACAGGAATGAAAAACCTTGTCTGCTGTTGGAGTCCGTTTTTCCACCCCATCTAGACCTTATCCCAAAGGTAAGAAAGGCGGTAAAATGTGGTTCCGCAAGTCCCAAAAAGGTTTTTCTGATGCACGTGGTGACACTTCCCCCAGGGGCAGAGGGGGAGGTGCTAATGGAAGACACCGACCTCGTGACAGAGGGGGTCCGCAAAATGAGGGTGATATAGATACATTCTCTGGGAGGCCCCTCCAGCGTTCCTGAAAGGAGGCCCACCTACTTTTCTGTGGAGGCAGTCGGGGGACGTTTGTCACTGTATCCAAACGCCTGGCTAGAGAACTCCCAAGATAAATGGGTACAGACAATCATATCCAGAGGATATTACATCCCCTTTTCTACTCCCCCTCCCACAAAGAAGTCCATACCAGACATTCCACCCGGTCAAAGGGACTACGCAACACAAAAGATACTCAAGCTGATAGAGAAAAGAGTCATCCAAGATGTCCCCACAGACCAGGTTGGATCCGGAACTTACTCAAGGTTTTTTTAGTACCAAAAAAGACAGAGGACCTATTCTGGATCTCAGCAAATTAAACAAATCTGTGAAGAAGTCAAAGTTGCAGATGGTGACACTGCAGTCAATTCTTCTTCTTCTTTCGGCTGCTCCCATTAGGGGTCGCCACAGCAGATCAACTGTTTCCATTTCTTCCTGTCCTCTACATCTTGCTCTGTCACACCAACCACCTGCATGTCCTCTCTCACCACATCCATAAACCTTATCTTAGGCCTTCCTCTTTTCCTGTTACCTGGCAACTTCATCCTTAGCATCTTTTTCCCAATGCACTCTGCATCCCTCCTCAGCACATGTCCAAACCAACGTAATCTTCCCTGTCTGGCTTTGTCTCCAAACCTTCCAACCTGGGCTGACCCTCTAATGTACTTATTCCTAATCCTGTCCATCCTCGTCACACCCAGTGCAAATCTTAACATCTTCAGCTCTGCCATGTCAAGCTCTGACTCCTGCCTTTTTCTCAATGCCACTGTCTCCAACCCATATAATATAGCTGGTCTCACTACCCTCTTGTAGACCTTCCCTTTCACTCTTACTGGTACTCGTCTGTCACAAATCACTCCTGACACTCTTCTCCACCCACTCCATCCTGCCTGTACTCTCTTCTTCACCTCTCTTCCACACTCACCATTACTCTGAACTGTTGATCCCAAGTACTTAAACTCATCCACCTTCACCACCTCTGCTCCCTGCATCCTCACCATTCCTCTATCCTCCCTCTCATTCACACACATATATTCTGTCTTAGTCCTGCTGACCTTCATTCCTCTTCTCTCTAGAGCATATCTCCACCTCTCCAGGATCTCCTCCACCTGTTCCCTACTCTCACTACAGATCACAATGTCATCTGCAAACATCATAGTCCACGGGGACTCCTGTCTGACCTCGTCTGTCAACCTGTCCATCACCATTGCAAATAAGAAAGGGCTCAGAGCTGATCCTTGATGTAATCCCACCTCCACCTTAAACGCATCCGTCACTCCCACTGCAGACCTCACCGCTGTCACACTACCCTCGTGCATATCCTCCTACCACTCTTACATACTTCTCTGACACTCCAGACTTCCTCATACAATACAACAACTCCTCTCTAGGCACCCTGTCATATGCTTTCTCTTAATCCACAAAGACACAATGCAACTCCTTCTGACCTTCTCTGTACTTCTCCATCAACACTCTTAGAGCAAACATCGCATCTGTACTGCTCTTTCCTGGCATGAAACCATACTGCAGTCAATATTTCCCTTTATAGGGAAAGATGATTGATCTCCAGGACGTGTATTACCACATAAAAATGGACAAGTGGTCCAGGAGATATTTATGCTTTCAGCTGGGAGCCAATCATTACCAGTTTCGAGCCCTGCCTTTTGGTCTCACTACAGCCCCCAGAGTGTTCACCAAATGCATGGCAGTGGTCATGGCTCACTTGAGACATCAGGAATTCCAGGTGTTTCCATACCTAGACGACTGGCTCCTGATCGCCACCACCAAGCATCTACTTCTGCAGGCAAGGGACAAGACTATGCGTCTTTGCACCAGGCTAGGCATTACAGTAATCTTAAAAAAAAAATCTGCCTTGTATCCTTCACAGCATATTACTTTCTTAGGCACAGAATTGGATTCAAAGCAGATGCTGGCAAAAGTTACCTCCAAAAGAATTCAGTCCCTTCATCGTCAAGTGAAGATATTGATCAAAAAGAAAGGTTCAAGCCAGGATGGTGTTACATGTTCTGGGTACCATGGCAGCTGAGATTCTTTTAGTTCCCCTAGCACAATTATACATGTGGGTTCTACAATGGTTACTCTTTGCCCAGTGGTCCATGCAGGATCTACCACTACCAGATAATCATTATGGAGTCATGCAAAAAAGATCTTCTCTGGTGGTTACAGATAGACCAGTTGTACCTAGGCCGCCCCTTTGTTTTTCCACAACCAACAGCAGTGCTGACCACAGATGCTTCCCAGATCGGGTGGGGGGTGGGCATTATCTGGGAATGACAGTCCAAGGTTTATGGCAGGAACAGAAGAGCCACTTGCACATCAATGTTCTAGAGATGAGAGCCATGCTGTATGCGTTGCAAGCATTTCAAGGCTCTCTTATGATAGGAACTGTTGCAATTCAAACAGACAACATGTCAGTGGTATGGTGCATAAACAAGCAAGGAGAAACCAAGTTGTATACCCTATGTCGAGAGTATGTCAATGGGTGATCGCTTCTCAACATTTTCTGATAGCAATGCACATCCCGAGGAAATCCAGCGTGATAGCGGACAAACTCAGGAGCTATTCTGTTGCCTCACGAGTGGTCCCTCAAACCAGAAGTTGTGGGAGAGATCTTCCGGAAATGGGGCCACCCTTTCTGCAATCTTTTCACCACCTCCATGAATGCCAGATGCAGCAGCTACTTTGCCCTCATTCCCCCTCTGGGGAAATCACAGAGAGATGCACTTGCCCACAGTTGGCCCCCAGGGCTACTTTATACCTTCCCCTCCTTCCCCTTAATACCCAAAGTATTGCAGAAAGCCAGCACGCTACTGGCCTTGACAAATTTGGTTCCCCTTTCTCTGGACGCACTTACTGGAGGAACCGTGGATTCTGGACCCAGTTCCAGACCTTTTGACCCACTCATCGGGAGCGTTCCAACCATCCATCCAAACACTCAAGTTGACAGCATGGCTGCTCCAATTCCACTCTTAGCCAGGTGTTACAAATTTTCCCCTGCAGTTAAACATATCTTAGTCTCTTCCCACAAAACATCTATGAGAAAACTATATTCAAGTAAATGGAAAAGATTTTCTTATTGGGCTGTTAAACACAATGTAGAACATTTTACGGCCCCTATTACCGCAATTCTAGAATTTCCCTCCAAGATTTTTGATGAAGGAGCAGCAGCAGCAGCCACTATCAGATTTCAGCTGGCAGCTTTCTCGAATTTTCATACTGGTGAAATGGGAATGCCTATAATGTCTCACAGACTATGTAAGGCTTTTCTGAGAGGTACGTTATTGCTCAGACCCCCGATTAGAAAACCTCCGACTCCTTGGGACATTCATTTTTTGCTATTGCATTGGTTTTGCTACCCTTTGAACATGCAGCATCTTGTGATATGAAGTTTTTATCCTGGAAAACTCTTTTCTTGGTAGTTATTACTTTTGCCAGACGGGTGTCAGAACTTCAAGCTATCTCTATACATCCACCTTATATAGTTTTTCACAAAGACAGAGTATCATTAAGAACTAATCCCTCATTTCTACCCAAAGTTTGTTCAGAAAACAATCTCAATCAATCTATAAATTTACCTGTGTTCTTTCCAAATTATACCAACAAGGCAGAGTATACATTACATCATTTAGATGTACAAAGACAGCTTTGCCTCTATTTGCATAGGACCAAAGACTTCAGAAAGTCAGATCAGATTTTTGTGTCCTTTTCAAGGAAGAGGAAAGGATTGCCAGTCTCAAAAGTGACTTTGTCCAAATGGCTTACAGATTGCATTTCCTTTTCATACACTAAGAATAATAGACAGTTGTCAGGTAAAGTAAAAGGTCATTCCACAAGAGTGGTTTCAGCGTCTTCTGCTTTTCAGGCTAAGCTCCCCATGGATGCTATTTGTGCAGCTTCCACATGGGTGAGACCTCATACCTTTATTACTCATTACAAAGTAGATATGGCCTCCCAGAGCAGGTCTTCCTTTGGTTCCACTGTATTGAGAAGTCTTTTCTCTTGAGTCACCCTAGGGTAAATGTGCTAGGGACGCTGCCCCAACCAGCAAGAATTACGGTGAGATAGGACAACATAACATTAAGAAGTTGTGTACTCACCATAACATTCCATGTTTTTTGTCCATCTCGCCTATATTCTTGCGTCCCACCCACCTTCCCCCTCCTTCGTTCCTGGAGGAACAGGTGGATAATCTTATTGCTATGTATATAGTTATGATGGTTTGGAGTCTTTGATTATCCTTTCTAGATAACTGGCATGTTGTACTATGTGGGCATACTAAGTTAGTGTTTCGCATGCAAACAAGATCTGGGGATTTTACCAGATGCATCATGGGATAGGGGTTAGCCTTGAGCCAGTGAAAGCTCTCGAGCTTTTGTATTTGGCCGATTCAGAACCAATGCTTGGTTCCAAACCTAACCAGCAAGAATATAGGTGAGATGGACAACAAACATGGAACGTTATGGTGAGTACATAACTTCTTAATGTAAGAGTGTTCAATCTCGCCGTTTGTTCTTACACACGGGTTCGGAGCCGATCCTCGGCTCCGAGTCGGCCGAATTGCAAAGCTCTGAATCTCAGAGAAGCTCGAGACCAGCCCATATCCCACAATCCTCCCTGCCATTACTCAGATCTAGTTTGCCGCTGCAACAGATCGGATCGAGGAGAGCTCGGACCAGATAGAGAATTGAGTTGTTGTTACTATTTTCAGATAAGAATACTAATTTTTTTCTGATATTTCCTTATAGTTAGTAGTTTATTGTAGAAGTGCTGTGTGTGTGATATATATATATATATATATATATATATATATATATATATATATATATATATATATATACCCATTTTTCTTCTTCAGGCACCCTTTGTGGCCTAACCCTTTTTCTTGGGTGTGTTTTTTTTGTGAGTGTCTTCTGTATATAACCTTTTTCATATACATATATTGTTATAGGATTAGTATTTTTTTTCTATTGTCATAGTTATTGTTATTATTATTGTACTATGTCAGAAATCTGGCTTTAAAAGATGTCAGTGTGGGCAGAAAATGTCCATTACTGACAATCATGCTTCCTGTGTCTACTGTCTTGGCCCTCTCCATCTCCAAGAGGATTGCTCTATTTGCCATTCCTTTAGCGGGAGGGTCATGACAGATAGACGCAGGAAGCTCATAGACAGAGGATTGCTGAAGCCTGCCTTTCAAGAGGCTTTGGACAAGTCGGATCAGGCTTCTAAATCCTCGAAGGGGTCGAAGATGTTAGAGCCCATGTCATCGGCTCCGAGTTCATCTTCTCGGGTTCGTTCACCGGTTCCACAGATCTCGGGGCCGAGCGTCGAACATTTATCTTTTCCTGAGCCCCAGATCTTGGAACCGGTGTCGGAACTGCCACCACCGTCCATTCTTCGGTCGGTGCCATCTTCGGCTCCTTCGACCCGTTTTTCCAGACCCTTGTCTGACACAGATGTGGATCGTGTCGTACAGAAACTCATGGAAAACACGGCCCTTTCCAAGTTAATTGCAGTTTCCTCCCAGTTGGTGTCGAAACTAGAAGGCCTCCCCATATCTCCAACGGGTCCTCCTTCGAGACCCATCCAGATCTTGGAGCCGGGAGAAGATGACCTGATGATAATGGAGCCCTCGGTGCCGAAACCGTCCATTGCACGATCGACATCTTTGACTTCGACTCCTTCGGAACCGTTAGGGGAGTCGCGGAGCCGACGGTCTTTGCTCGGTTTCGGGACCGAGAGTCGTACCGACCTGTCGGTGCCGACTCTCCCTCTCGGGACCTCGGCACAGACTGGTTCGGCTCCGTCCTCGGGGTCGGAGCCCACGGCACCTGGTTCTGGGATGCTTCCATGTTCTTCGGAACCGGGGGAGCCCTCGGCCAGGGGTTCGGGGGCCTTTGACCTTATGAGGAAGGTATTGTCTGCACAGACAACCACATCATCAGGGGAATCTTCTCCCTCCCCAAAAGGGCCACTTTCTGTTTCTGCTCCCACGATTCATCCCAAGCGTCGAGCCCAATTGCCTCAGCCACCCCCAGAGGGTTCCCCCTGTTCCTTGGAGGCCTCACCAGAAGCCCTCTCTGATGAGGTCCCAAGGAAACGGTTGTGCAAGAGGAGGCACATAGATTCACCACAGGAATCTCTAACGTCTGACACTGACTTGGATGAGGCAGAGGGGTCCCCCAAATCACCCTCGGAGGATGTGTCATTTGCAGACATCCTGGAGATCTTGAAACAGAGGGGTGACTGGCAGTCCATAGCCCCTTCTGAGGACGAGTCGGTGCTGCTGGAGGCATTTGGGGCTCAACCTTCTACCTCCTGGGTGACCCCGCCCTTCGATGAATTAATGGATTTGATTGCTCGAAGGGTGTGGGAGACACCTGACACAGTGGAACCAGTCCCTAGGAAACCAAACAAGTTCATCACTGCCCCCCAAGATAAATCTTATCTCACCAAGGGAGTCCCTGTCGACGCTATGGTGGTGGCGGCGGCCACGAAAAAGGAGATGTCTGAGTCTTCCTCATCTGTTCATCCTTTAATAAGGATTCTAGGACTATGGACAGATATGGGAAGTGCATTTTTAGTTCAGCGACTTTTTCCATGCGTTCGCTAAACTACCTGACCCATTTCACACGTTTGCAGAGGGATCTCATCAAGGAGCTGACAGATACCCTCCAGGGTAACACAGATGCTGCTGTTTCAGAAAAGGTAACAGCACAACTTAACACCCTCACCTCCATAGTAAACTCATCCATGAGGCTCATCTCGTATGCAGCAGAGGGATCGAGTAGAGCTGCAGCTTCAGCGATTGCTCTTCGAAGACAATCATGGATGCGGCTGTGCTCCTTTGCGGAAGCCTTCAAGTCTTCCTTTGCCAATGCCCCTTTTGATGGTGCCACACTTTTCGGGCCCAAGGTTAAGGAGACTCTCACTCGGTGCGAGCAAGAGGGAAAGACCCTGTCTGCTGTCGGGGTCCGTTTTTCCGCTCCTACTAGACCGTACCCCAAAGGGCAACGAGGCGGAAAAACGTGGTTCTGTAAGAATCAGGGATCTTTCCAGACCACACAGAGTGATACTCCCTCCAGAGGCAGAGGAGGAGGTAGACATGGAAGACGCCGCCCCGGCGGCAGAGGGGGTCCGCATAACCAAGGCGACAGGGATTCCGTCCCTGGGAAGCCTTTCCAGCACTCCTGAAGGGAGGCCCGGCTGTCCTGCTCTGGAGGCAGTCGGTGGTCGCTTAGCTTTATACCCACTGGCCTGGCTAAACATTACTTCAGATTCTTGGGTAAAAAGCATTATAACCAGAGGGTACAAAATCCCCTTCATTTCAACACCACCTCTACAAAGAAAATTTCCAGACGTGCCACCCCGTCTGCGAAAGCTAGCAGCTGTAGAAATTTCAAAGCTGCTCGAAAACAGAGTCATCCAACCAGTCCCGGCAGACCAAAGAGAATTCGGAACTTACTCAAGGTTCTTTTTAGTTCCAAAAAAGGCAGGGGACTGGAGACTGATCTTAGATCTCAGCCATCTCAACAACTTCATGAAGAAGGAAAAGTTCCGGATGGTCACGCTTCAATCGATCCGTCCATTCTTACAGAAGGACGATTGGATGTGCTCTATAGATCTCAAAGACGCGTACTACCACATCAAAATGGCCAGACTGTCCAGAGATCACCTGCGCTTCCAGCTGGGGGCCAGTCACTTTCAGTTTCGAGCTCTGCCCTTTGGACTCACCTCAGCCCCCAGGGTATTCACCAAATGCATGGCAGTAGTTGCGGCTCACTTGAGACGACAAGGATTCTGGGTGTTTCCCTATCTGGACGACTGGCTCCTCACCGCCACCACCGAGTGTCGCCTATTGCAAGCCAGAGACTATACAATCGGCCTTTGTTCCCACTTAGGGATATCCATAAACTTCGAAAAGTCTTGCTTATCGCCCTCACAGTGTATTTCCTTCATCGGAGCAGATCTAAATACACGATCGACACTACTGAAACTCCCCCCAGTAAGAGCTTCAATGCTCAAACAGCAGGTCCTTCTTCTTCTAGTCAGCAAGAAAGCCCCAGCCAAACTGGTGTTAAAAGTGTTGGGACTGATGGCAGCCACACTAATTGCAGTCCCTATGGGAAGGTTACACATGAGGATTCTTCAATGGCTGCTCTTTGCGCAGTGGTCATTCCAACACCTACCCCTAGCGCACGAGATCAGGATAACAGAATCTTGCAGACTGGACCTCTCATGGTGGGTGCGCGATCAGAACCTCACTGTGGGTCGTCCGTTCATTCTACCCAGTCCAACAGCCACAATAACCACGGACGCTTCCCTGATAGGGTGGGGGGGCCTTTTTCAGAGAAGAACAGTCCAAGGAGAATGGTCCAGCAAGGAGTACACTCTACATATAAATGTTCTGGAGTTGAGGGCGGTGTTCCTGGCGTTGCAACACTTCCAAGCCCTCTTACCTCTAGGAACAGTAGCAGTTCAGACAGACAATATGTCTGTAGTCTGGTACATAAACAAACAAGGGGGAACCAGGTCTTACCCGTTATGCAGAGAGGCCATGAGAATTTGGCAATGGGCAGAGTCCACGGGTCGCTTTCTGATAGCAATGCACATCCCGGGGTCATCCAGCGTCATTGCGGACAGGTTGAGCAGAGCCATCCTGTTACCTCACGAGTGGTCCCTCAATTCACAGACGGCGGAAAAGATCTTCCGCAAATGGGGCCAGCCTTGCTGCGATCTGTGCTTCCCCGTTGAATGCAAAATGCAGAAGCTACTTTGCCCTTCTACCCCCTCCGGGGGATGTCCCCAGGGACGCACTGATACACGATTGGCCCCCGGGTCTCCTATATGCATTCCCACTGACTCCATTGATTCCCAGATTTCTACAGAAAGCCAGGAACCTGGAAAGGACTATAATACTCATAGCCCCATTCTGGCCTCGTCAAATATGGTTTCCCTTTCTTCGAGCTCATCAAATAGAGGAACCATGGATTCTGGACCCAGTTCCAGATTTGCTGACACATTCGTCGGGAGTTCCTCACCCGTCTCTACAGTCCCTCAAACTAGCAGCTTGGCTGCTCCACTTCCCTGCCTAGCCAGGTCTCATCTACTCCCTCCGGCAGTTCAACACATCCTGGTTGCTTCTCATAAAGCTTCTACTACTAAGCTCTATACGAGTAAGTGGAAACGCTTTGTATATTGGGCATCTAGTCAAAACTTAGATCCCTTGGTAGCTCCTCTACATAAAATTTTAGAATTCTTATCCATCCTTTTTCACGAAGGAGCTTCTACTTCCACTCTAAGAGTACAGTTGGCGGCCATATCAAACTTCCATATTGGTGAGGGAGGTTCTCCCATTATGTCTCACAGACTTTGTAAAGCCTTTATGAAAGGAACCTTCCATCTTAGACCGCCTGTCAGAAAACCTTTCTTTCCATGGAGCCTGAATTTGCTGCTGTCGCAACTCATGTTGCCACCTTTTGAACCTGCTTCATCATGCCTCCTAAAGTTCTTATCGTGGAAGATGCTGTTTCTCGTCGCCATGACCTCAGCTCGTAGAGTCTCAGAGCTGCAGGCATTATCAGTCAGACCACCTTACTTGATATTCCATCCAGACAGGGTGTCTTTGCGTACAAATCCATCTTTCCTTCCAAAAGTATGTTCAGTTACGAATATTAACCAGTCTATAGAACTCCCTACCTTTTTCAAAAACCATACTAACAAACTGGAGTATATGTTACACAAGTTGGATGTTCACAGGCAGTTAAGATTTTATTTAGATAGGACCAAAGCTTTCAGGAAAACGGATCAGCTCTTCGTCGCTTTTGCAGACAATAAAAAGGGCATGGCAATTACTAAACGTACACTATCTAAATGGCTTGCTGACTGTATAACATTTGTATACTCTAAATCAAACCAATCCTTACCAACTAAACCTAAGGCCCATTCTACCAGATCCGTTTCCACTTCTTTAGCTCATGCGGCTCGCTTGCCTTTGCACACTATTTGCGCAGCAGCCACGTGGTCTAAACCACATACTTTCATCACTCATTATAGAGTGGACAAGGTCTCCAAGGATAGGACATCATTTGGTTCCACTGTGCTTAGGAACGTTCTTCCATGAGTCACTCGGGGTCACGGAGCTAGGGACGCTACCCGTGTGTAAGAACAAACGGCGAGATTGAACACTCTAACATAAGGAAGTTATGTCCTTACCATAACGTTCCATGTAGAGTGTTCATCTCGCCTTTGTTCGTACATTCCCTCCCTTTCCCCCCATGTGTTTGGAAGAACTGGTAGGATTAGAGTCTGATCGACGTGTCTTGACCCTTTGCGGGGTATATGCTCCCGTGTGTCATGGGATATATGCTTAGACCATTAGTTATTGCTATCGTGAGAGAGTGTCTCTGAATGGCTGAAGAGAATGTATGCTTCTAACACCGCAGGTGTTGGATCCTTTGGTCTGGTTTGTTTGCAAACTAGATCTGAGTAATGGCAGGGAGGATTGTGGGATATGGGCTGGTCTCAAGCTTCTCTGAGATTCAGAGCTTTGCAATTCGGCCGACTCGGAGCCGAGGATCGGCTCCGAACCCGTGTGTAAGAACAAAGCCGAGATGAACACTCTACATGGAACGTTATGGTAAGGACATAACTTCTTTTTTGTGCACATGATCTTGTCATGGAGATGTGAATGGGTCATTCCGAAGAGGAAAGACAGTGAAGGTAGATGGGGCATAGAAACAGATTACAGGGACTGTTTGCTCCCTGAGTCTCTGAAATTTGTTATATACCCATCAATGAAATTACTTCTACATAGGAAGGTTGCTTGCCAATGGAATGGGCTGTCAAAGTGGATGGTGGAAAGAGGCATTCAGTAGAACATGGGGCAGGTGGAGAAAAAGAATAAGGGACAATGTAACTCTACAGAGGGAGGTGGTATGTTGAATGCACTTAAATGCCAGACTTGTTTTTTTTCCTTTTGACATTTAGCAAATGTAAAGTAATGTACTGCAGTTCTTGTATCTTCTTATAGTTGGCCTACCTGTAATCTCAGACTCCTTTTTTGAGCTTATGCTTGTTTCTTTGTCGTGGCCAATAATACACAAAAAAGTGACCATTAAATAGTTCTAACATTTATAAGATAATATTAAAAGATTTCTCTAATAGGCAGTGTCAAAAAGCTAGCTGTCGAAGACCACATCCAAAGATGGTAAGGTAGGATAGGCTATTTTGTGACTAACAGTAGAAGGATACTCTGATGGAGTCAGCTGTTTGATTTAAGCAGATTTAAGATTCCACAGATGTAACACAAAGATTATACAATGACTGTCCATTAATATTCAAAAACGAGTACGCTGATTGGCCAGCCCAACCACCGTCCCCATTGTAAATCCGAGAATATACCAATGGAAAAAGGTCTGGTTGCCCGGACTTTTCCCCATTAGTATATCTCGTAATTTTTTTACTTTTCTTTCTTTTTTTGACCAGAAAAGAAAATGGAAGACCTCAAACGAACGAGGGAGATGGCGCAGACAAAATTAAGAGGATAATCAGGTATGTTCTACAAAACTAAAGAAACTTAACTGATTATCCTTTTATTTTGTCTGTCCCAGCTCTCAAAAACGTAAAAAGTCTCCCGGTTTCTTTTTTTTCTTTTCAATTAAAAAAAAAAAAAAAGCAACAGAGATCTTTTCTCCATTGCTAATTTTACACAGCACTGATGTACTGCGTAAGCATGGAACACAAGTCCCATACCCAGCCGCAGTACATCAGAAAAGGCCTCAGTACACCAGAAAAACGCAGAAGGGCACCATGGAGACATTATACAAACACATTATTTAAGAAAAGTAAGTATTTTTTTCTTAAATAATGTAATTGTATAATAGCAATAACCCATGGCTGGGTGTGGGCAATGCTGGATTTACCCACTGTTGGCTTTGTTTGGTCATGATGGTGAAGCCTTCCATTTTATTTGAGCAAAACCTTTACAGAGGCTGTGGTTGAATAATTCTAGTAGACCTGACAGGTCTGTTTCAAGCTATTTATTAGGCATCCTGGGATATTATAGCAGTACCCATTGCAATGTTTTTAGCTTTGGAGAGTACAGTGAGGACCTATTATTTAGTGATAGTTGGGAGATAAATGGTAGAATGTATTTCCTTGGGGGTAACTGGGGGTGATAATGGGGTGAAATTGGAGCTAAATTTATAAGCCAGCAAATTTGCTATATCCTCTGGTTCAGTTTTGGGAGATTCATATACTGTTAGTTCAGCACACTGCTAGGTGTTCCCCTTAAGGTTGCATACATAACTGAAAATGTCTTATGGTTATCCTTAGCCTGGGAGGCTATTTCTGCCTCAGGATTTGCATTGGTGGGCTGGATTAGTCCCCTGAATGACCTGTTGAGACTGATGATGGAATTTTTTGTTTGTTGGACATAACCCTTCCTATTTTTTGGCAGGATTTTGTTTCTTTTGTTGTGCAACCTATTTATACTGGGGTCCACCAAGGGGGCTTGATTTTGGAGTTTGTCATAAGTTTATTTCTGTTTGGTAGTGTGGTTTCAATGCAGTTATTTTGCTTCTATGCTGTCAGTTAGTACTGCTCACTCAGAGCAGTGCTGCCCTGCTGCTAGTCTTTTTCAGACTGCAAGTCCTTAGTATAGGTGTAGTACTTCTGAGAATGTGACTGTACCTACAAAACCTATGCACAAGCTTATGATGTTGTTGAACTTGTCTATTATATCTTCCATGATGTCATCTAACAGGTTATCTATTCTCAGACAGACTACTATAAGTAGGTGTCATGTTTGGTTTTGAATTTAGTAGTGGTTTTTAGCACTTTCGATTTTTGTGAGAAATTCTTTCTGAAGTGTTAATTTTCTCCAGTACTGATGACTGACCAGAAACAGTTCCTGAATAGATTGTATTTAATTGTCAGGGACAGACATGAGGGCTAGAATTCATAGTTGTGCCACTCAGAAGCACAACTCATCCTTCTCCGTGCAAGTTGTGTTTCTTTGACTTTCTGCGAGTCTTCATCATGCACAGGATACTTGGTCATAGATCTCATTAAATACAGTTTACACGAATGAATCAACTGACTATTTTAGACAACTTCACAGATGAACAACATGCTGTTCAATGCATGTAATTAGTAGAGGTGCATTCTTCCCCTGCCCCAGATACACACAGCCAGCCAAACAGACTAGCAAACACACACACACACACACACACACACACACACACACACACACACACACACACACACACACACACACACACACACACACACCTAGTCCCAGTACAATCTACATCTAGATCTCTCCATCCATAAGACACAAATCATTCACATAGACACACACATGCATACACTCACAATAAGCACTTGAGCACATTCAGACATGCCACCACTCACACACTGTCCCAGTGTAAACACACACACACACACACACACACACACACACACACACACACACACACACACACACACACACACACACACACTGCACTGCATTACTTACTTGGACCATCAGTGTTTCATTCTAATCTGGGGAGAATGACAGTCTGACAGGGTTACCCTAATAACATTCTCCCACTAGAATGTATAGGTGCTCACAGCTAAAGTGCCATGTACTCCAACACATTTTGTGCACTGTTTTATATGGATCTTGCTTAATACCATCATTCTTGAATCACCATACTACACAGTAATCCTTGCATAGCAGTGCATGGAATGCCCAAGGGTCTGTTAACATAAGTCAAGCCCAGAAACTATGACGTTTACATGTGGCCCTGAACATCTTCTCTGCTAATTAGTACAGAGCTACTTTGCTGAGCAGTGAGGTGTCTATGAATCAGAATCCCCTTATGTTAGTAAGGAAAGCCACTTGTGCAGCAGTGCATACTGTGCAGGTTGTCTCTGAATTCCAGTCTGATGGAATTTATTGTCAATGTTTTGGTAAGATGGAGTCACTGAAGTTAAAAGAAAAGCCTCAAGCTACAAAGATGGCATTAGAAAAATTGGAGAAGTTGTTTAAAAAATGATGAGCAAAAATGTCTTACAAGATTTGAAGTCAGAACCCAGCCAGTCACGGGTTCAAGCTCCATTGGCAAGTAAGCCCAAGTCAGCAGAATCAGTCATTATGCTTGAGGCTCAAGGTGGTAGACTGGTGATATATATATTTCTGCCAGTCTCACTTCAGGGTCATCTACTGTACCTGTCCCTTCAACAACTTCTTTGCAATTCAAGGTCATGAGGTCACTATCAGGGGATATAAATTTGGGAATGCTGGAGTCCTAGTCGCTCAGTTACTTGGAGGTTCTGTAAATGGATTCTTGTTCTTCCTGTACTCTGGTAACTTTGAGCATACCTTCTCTGTCAGACAAAAACATTTAAAGATGATAGAGGAAAAGCAGAAATGTCAGTGATTTCATTACGGAATTTATCACTTAGCTCTTGTTGTAATAGGTGGGTGAGTGGATGTTAAAATTATCGGTATTTTTAAAATGTTGGTTGAACATATGATAAGTCAGCAAGCATTCATCTTTTTGTCTGAGAATATGAAAATCTGATTAACAGAGAGGGAATGTGCATTAACTGAAGAGATGGGTAAAAAGGACAACCTCCAGCTAGCTTGAAGGGTACAACTGCAGAAAAGCCCCTTACCAAGAAAAGTAATTGCCATAAACATTCAACTAACTTGATAGATTAGCACTGAGTTGACCTGTGTCTTGCTTTTTGAGCCATGAAAGACCCTGTCCTTTTTGGCCTGCTAAATCTAAACCAACAAATAAAAAAACATTATATTCCTAACTCAGTGTATTCCCAGCCTGTGGAATAAGTTATCACTATAGGTCAAAGTACTATTTTGAATATTTTTAGGGTTTAATAATTGGCCGAGTGGACTTAAATTTACACATAGATTGTCAATGTACAGCCCTGCTTGATTTGGGAGGTAAGCAGTACTAGGTGCTTCAAAAGGTAGTCATGTATTTTTAGGTATATCTGCTTAAATGTGTTTATGATACTTGAGTTCTCTTGCCTGTTATTGTTTTATTGCACCTAAGACTTTGTGGAAATTGACATCAGTACTGAGATAGCACCTCTGACTCATATTGCTCTCTGAAAAGAGCTGGGTTCACAGCTATGCAGTGTTTTCAGGTATGTTTCTGGGACCTGCTTTTGCTTCTTTTCTGGATCTGTTTGTTTAGTCCTGAAATTAATGCAGCAGCAGTTTCATTACACATTGCTGGCTCTTTGCTTGCTAGATGTGTCTATCCAAGGTGCTAGTCTCACCAGTGATAGTTTCTTTTTTTCCATTAATTCTTTTTGATCCTCCCTTCCTAACCATCAAACCCATTCTGTCAACCTACTGAACAATTTACTTTCTTGGCTAGCCATTTACCTGAAGAGGGCAAAAACTAAATAATGGCAGGACATCATCTTTGGTTGGATTGGAATTTTTAGTTTTGCACTTATCCTGTCTCACAGTGTATCCACAGTGCATCGTGGTGTGACACAGTGTGGAATTTTATGCAAGCGACTACACCTCAACAACTCTCCGTTTATTCCTCCCTCCCTAGAAAATGATGTTCCCTCTAGTTTCCCCTGTTTATACTAAAGGATCATTAACAGAACATGCCCGTGGGATGTACACACCTTATTTTATCCCCTGGACGGGTGAATCACCAACAACTTCATTGGCTTTTCCAGCACCCAGGTCACTACTCTAACCTAGAATGGTTAAGTTGCAGTTATGGTTCCAACCCTGTTTGCCATGAGCTGGATAGTCCCACCTTTAATGTCTGCCTTGTCATCAATATCATTGTAGCAGTAGTTGTTAGAGAAGTATGTGGAAGAAAGGTACTGAGATCTCTGCTGCCTGCACCCTCTCTGTCTCTCTCTTCTCTTGAACTGCAGCAGAAAGAAATAAGAAGGAAGCCATTTGGAACAGCTAATTTTATTTCAAAGACCATGAAGCAGAGAAAATCCCACTTTGCCTCTTGCTGTTCAAACAAGGTTTCTACACCACCTGTTGAATACATGCCTTCCACTTTTGTTATAGACTTCAAAGATATAACGAACAAGTTGCTTTAGTCTCTTGAATCATTCTGGAATTATGATTTTTTGGCAGTGATTTTTTTTCAGATGACATAAGAGGTAGAAAAATGGTTACAAAAAGCATCTTCAGAAGGAATTGAAGGTTTCAGTTCTTAAGGGTTTCAAAATGGCCTGGGAACATATAAAGGTACTGAATATTTGTGATCTATCCTAAAACATCACATACAGGAATTCTGAGTGGTGACCTTAAAGGCACCGATACTACTTTCACCAAGATGTACTTAGTAGACCTGCATGATAGTTATCACCCACATTCCTCTTGCTATCATTCTTATTTATCTGTCCGTCTTGCTGTCTTTGGAGTCTTGCAGTGGGCTGCCTGTCTCCTCAGGTCTAGGTCAGTATTTCCTGCTAACTTTGATCTTGCAGCCTTAGGAAAGACTAGTGTATTGGAGTGACCATAATGAAATGAAATAATATGGGACACTGATTCTTAAGTACCAATATAGGAATGACAGTGACAGGTGTGGCTGATAGCAAGATGATCTTTGAAAAAGTCTCCTGATGCCTATGTGATGTAAGTCTCACTACATGGATTTTAAACCAAAGGCACTCTTGAAGATTTAATATTATAATGACTACTTTACCTAACTGTTCATGTTCATCATATCGATCACTGCTGCAGTAGCCTTAGGTATATCGGTTATGTCTTGCAAAGGATATAGCAACCAGACAAGTTTGGGTGTGAAGCCATTCAGAGCTTTACTGCCACCAAGGAGTAAGCTCCTCTGAGGCTTTTAAGGGTCAAGGGTTGGCTTGTGCTTTCCTTTGCTGGGCAGATACGTTCCCTTTGCGGGGACTTCCATTTGCTTAATTTTGTTGCTGTTTTATTACTCTCCTCTTCAGAGAAGTTATTTTAAAGCTAGGAGTGTTGTGCTTTAATGGACTGTCTTGAGATTGAGACTGTAACATACTTTTACTTGGATCACTCGTTTTATTCTGTCACTTTAAAAGTAGTGTAAAGTAACTGAAAATATTTTTTCTGTGGAGAAATTGTGCTTATTTTTCTTTTGTGGAGCTGGCATTATGTTTTAAAGTGATTTTTTTAATGTGTTTTTTTTTTCTGTCAGAAAAGTAACTTTTGTGGATTAGTAGTGTTTACTGGCAATTGCTGCTTGTCCTCCCCTGGAAAGTGGCACCATTTTCGGCTTAAGCATGAAACAGACTGCCAGTCCCATGGTCAGTCCTTCTTCCAGCCACAAAAAGTAAAAGTAAATGTTAAGCAAACAACCTTTGCCACCATAGCAGGCTAGCCATTTGCCTCAGCTGTAGGTGGGTGACTCTGCTGTGGCCATTTGTTGTACCTCAGACTACTCATCTTTTGCCTCAGATCCTTCTGGTGTAGCATCTACAGCCACTAAATACCAGGGGTTAGCCACATCCTCTGTGGCTGTTGGGGTCCCTTCAGTGGGCAAGAGAGAACTGTTCTTGTCAGTCCTGAGAGAGGCAACAGGGAAGGTTTCCCTGTTGTGTCAGAATGCTATACTCATCCCTGGGGAAGCAGCTGTTGCCATTAGTAACACAGCTCCAATTTTCCTGTTAAAATGAAACAGAAAACCAAGCATTTATCTACGCCTACTCAAATTTCTTTGGACAGGAGTAGTATACTGGGCCTGGCTCATAATTTAATTCAGGTTATTGATCCTTCTTGTAAAATAGTGTAGTAAAAGATGGAGGGATTCCTCTTTTCTTGAAGAGATTCAAGTTTCTGAATCTAAGCAGAAAGATGCAGGGACAGCTACATGTTTTTTTTCCTCAGATGTCTTATTCAAACTCAAAGGAGAGCTCAGTGTATGATTCTTCCATTCTTCCTCTGGGGGGATTCTCTTTCTCTGAGAATATTGACAGAATGTGCCAGTGTTTTCAGTGGGGGGACATTGGGGTTTCTAAGTCCCTCAGAAAATATGAGTTGTTAATTTTCCAGAACGTACACCCTTTCCTCTTGTTCTGTCTGCTGTAGAGGATATGTTACTGCCTTTAATTTTTCTTATAGTTTTCCAGCTGCCCCTAAAAAGGCAGATAGGATGTATAAAGTTGATCAGTCTTTTAATTTTTTATACAGTACTCCCAAACCTGTTCCAGCAGCTATAGCTTTAATTGATCCCACTGCTGCTAAGCACTTAGTCAATTTCAATCTTACTCTTTCTGATAAGCATGGGAAAATTATTGATAGATATGGGGGGAGTGTATATTTCTGCCACTTTGATTTTCAGAATTTTAAATTGAAAGGCTCACGTATTCAAATTTGTTTTAACAAATTTTGAAAGCATTATGAATATTTGATTTGCAATTTCTACTTATGAGGAAAAATCTGCTTTAAATAATTTAGTTTTTTCTATTGCACAAGTCATTGCTCATTGTATGCAGTGTGTGTATGAATCCGTTACTATACTTCCAGGGCTATGGCCACTGGCACTGTTTTGAAGAGATCTGCATGACTGCATTCTCAGAACCTCCCCGATTATTTTAAAAATGAGATTTTAAATTCTCCTTTGGATATCGATTTAAAGTTTGGCCCCTCTACTGCAGAGGAGATCAAAAAGTGTGATGAAAGGGGCAAGCAGATCCAGGGAATCTCTAAGATTTTTCATCGCTTTTTCAACCATCTAAGGAATTTGTTATCTCCTCATCTAGTTTTGACAAAAAACAGAGTACACAGTCTCAACAAAATTCAGGTAAACAGACGTTTAAGGAGAAATGACAAGGGGTTCCAAAAAGAAGTCTCGATCCTCCCCAAACCATAACAACAACGTCTGAATGACTATTTAAAAGAGACCTTGCCCCCCACACACACCCTTGCCTCTTTTTTCTTCCAGAAATCTGAATCTGCATTTCTGTTCTGAAAATCATTCATTAGGGTTACAGAGGGCAGTGGGAGGAAATCCCTCATTTCCAGGGATCATTCCTCATCTCCAGATCAGACTGTTTTGTTTGCAACTGTTCTTCATCCCATGCTATCCCAATGAGTGATAAAACCAATTCCTCCTTCCAAGGTGAGGATGCATTTTTAGATCTGGATCTTCACAACTTGTTACTTCTTTCAAGTTTCCTGGTAACATTAAACTTAAAATATTCTTATCATCACATCCCCATTCATCCAGAATTTAGACATTTCTTAAGGTTTTGTGTGTACCAAGAGTGTTCAAAAAGTGTCTAGCTCCAGTTATAGCTCATTGCAGGCTACAGGATATCCACTTTTTAGCATATTTAGATGACATGCTTATTTTTGCACTGTCTTTCTCAAAGTGTCAGGAATCTTTCTCTTGGGTGAGTGATTCCATACACAAGCTGGGATTCCAAGGGAACATTCAAAAGTGTTTCTTGACTCCTGCACACAGGATTCTGTTCCTGGGATGTCAGCTAAACACTTCACTTCAAAGAGCATTTCTTCCACAGGAAAAATTAGATCTTTGTTTATATCTGTTTCTAAGGTTTTCCAGACTTCAATGCAAGGGAATATCCCAGGATCTTGAGTTTCGTGACATCTATGATTCTCACAATACCCCTGGCAAGACTGCACATGAGAAAGATGCACTAGTATCTGGAATCTCTTTGGTCCCAGCATCAACACCATTTATCTTTTCAAATCCCAGTGCTGAAGTTTGTCAGAAGAGAAATTTTTGGTGGAGACAGCAGATATCCTTAAATCCAGGTCTGTCTTTCTCCCTCTGACCTCAGATGCTTTGGTCTTTGCTTGGGGAGCAGTTTCAGGAGGGTTTAAATGTACAAGTGGGTATTCTTTCAGTCTATATATTGTTGAAACTTCAGATTATTTTGAGGAAAACTTCTGTTTTTCTGTCTCAAGTATTGTGTTTAGTTTTAGGACTGTCATTACATTTCTAAGGGAGTTGATTTGTAAATGCTTCTGTGAACTGTACAAATGAAAAAGTTTACTTTTTGACTAAAACTTTAGACAGGTTTGATGCATTTGTATTTTTGGCAGGATACTGTACTTATGGGAGGCTGTCAGTGGCTTAATTAACTCTGAACCACTTACTCCCTACTTTACCTTTTAAGACTGGTTCATGCTCTGCTATTCCACTTTGAAGTCTCTTTCTCAGCTTACCAGTGGAGTATCCACCAGTCTGTGCAGATCTAGAGTCTCTTGTCCGCAAGAACAAGTAACTTGTCTGGGAGTCCCGAGTATCAGGTCTGCCCCTGTTTTATCTCAGCTTCTGGTGGGTAACTGTGCTGTGGCCGCTTGTTGTTCCTCCGACCATTGGTCCCCTTGGTGTAGTATATGCAACCACCAAAGACCAGGGAATAGCCATGTCCTTTGTGATTGTAGGTCTGCTCTTGGCAGGCAAGGGAGAACCACTGTCATCTCAGGGGAAGGGGCAGGTGAGGGTTATTCACTTATTAGGGAACTTGTATCAAGGACTAGTATGTCTTTTGTGAGCTGATCATTTTCCAGAGAGATCTCAGAAAAAGGGAACATAGTAAGAAATTTTAGTACTTGTCCTTGCCTTCTTATTGTTCAGGCAAGAAAAGAAAAGAAGAGTTTTTGTCTTTTTCTGACTTGGATTTTCAGTCATAAGAACAGGCATTGCAGAGGTATGGTTGTACTTAAGGAATTTCTTCTCAGTCTGAACATTCTAATTGTGGGGAAAGTATGGTTTCAGATTTTTCTTTTGAAGATTTATCTTTTTGTGACTTTTAATAGGATGAAAGTGTTTTTTAGTGGGAGTAGAATGAAATTCGTAAGGAATGAAAATATATTGTTTTGTTAATTTTGCAGTTGACCCTAGCAAGTCTGACAGGTTATACAAGATATCTCACACTCACAGATATTTGTTCTCAAAACCTTCCTAAAAATGTTGAGTGATATTTTAAATTGTCCGTTAGATAAGGTAGTTCTATTTAGCCCTTTTGCAGCCGAGGTGATAATGAAGAGTGATGAGAAGAGACATATGATTCAAGGAGTTACTCAGATTTTTCACCTCTTCTTTTATAGAGCTATTAGAATTTTCCCTTTTACCTCAGCTCTCTTTTTTCAATAAACAGTTTTAGCAGCAAGGAGCTGACCAACTGTTTTTTTTTTCAAAAAGTCTAAAAAAATTCAAGGACAGTCCTGTCACTCAACATGGCTATCTGCCTGTTGAGGCTTGCCCCCCCCCCCCCCCCCTCTACCTTGGCAGTTTTTTCATCTGTCTCAGGCTTCTTCTTCCATGTGAAACCTGATTGTTACAGACAGATGGTTTTAACTGCAATCCAGCTGGAGTACACTTGACATTGGGAATTTCTCCCTTTTTTCCTGGGAATTCTTTCCTGTCTGGTGAACTGAGTCTCAGTCTTTCCTCTCATTCTACACCAAATGTTGGCACACAGAGTGATATAAGTAATGGCTTACTGACACTTGATTCAAGGTTTTTCTGGTACCGCTTCCAAGATGGTTGCACATTGAGTAACAGCTTAACTCTAGCTCTCCCAGTTTGAAAACAGAAACTCAACAGAGAAGACCAGTAGATTTTTCTGTTAATGGGTTAACATCAGTAACTGGTTAGTAAGTATACTGCCTGGATGCCAGGAAAAAAGCAATACAAAGCACCTGGATAAAATCAGATACACAATGTGAGGAAGAAACACTGACTGGGGAATGTTCTGCAGTTGTTCAGCAAAAAGCAATGCAATCTCCAAATATGACTTCCAGTAACCTACAGGAAGATATAAGACAACTTTACAAAGATGTGGTTAAAATAAACAAAATGTTGATGGAGTATATCAGCACAAACAACAAAAGGCTGGAAAAAATGGAAGAAGCTTTAAACAGATATTCAGATGAGGTAGTAAAGCTACAAAAATCAGAGGATGAAATGAAGAAAAGGCTGACTGAATATGAGACTGCTCGGGAAGATGTTTCAAAAAATAATAGAATCAGAGGACAGAATACATAGGGAAAACCTGAGATTTTCAGCTATACTACAGAAGCTGGAAGGAGCAGACTGCATTAATTTTATGAAAGCACAAATAAGCAACTGGATTGGTATTCCACAAGATTCCACAGGAGTTGTTAGTTGAAAGGGCACATTGTATGTATGCTCCGAACCTGGCTATGAGAAAGCAACCTAGCCCTTTAATAGTAAATATGCAATCCTACCTGCAGAAGGAATTGATTCAGACAAAACTGTGGCAGAAGGGCAAAATATCAAAAGAGAGAGGCAGCAGAGTGTTTGTGGAGAATGATTATTCATTGTACACAAGGCAGAAGAGGAGTAAATTCATTCCACTATTCAGGGAATGTCAAGACACAAGGGGGAGATTCAAACTGCTGTGCTCAGCTGTCTTCAAGGTATTTTTCCAGCATGTCTTCAAGGTATTCTTTCAGCATTCTTTCAACATGTGAACATAGACGAATATGCAGACACTACAGAAATGTGTTGAGGACATATCTGCATCCAAGAAGATTACAATCAGAGCCAATCAAAAACCTTGGCTAACCAGCAGAGTGTATGAGCTTCTGAGGGCAAGGAATGAGGCATTCAGAACCAAGGGCAAGGTGGGTCTAAGTGAAGCAAGGGCTAACCTAAAAAGGGGCATCAAAGAAGCCAAGAGGGAGTAGGGAAGAAAGGTACAAAGTTGCTTCAAGGACATGAGTAATACCAGGAGCCTCTGGCAAGGCATTCAGCAGCTGACTACAAGACCAAGTCAGTTCATTGTGATGATAGCATGGAATTTCTGGACAGGCTGAACTTATTCTGTGGCAGATTTGAAGAGAAGAACAACCTGGAGGCTAAAAAGCTATCCACTGGTCAGAATGAGACGGTGCTCAAACGTAACCCTGGAGAAGTGAGAAGCCAACTTAAGAAAGTGAACCTCAAGAAGGCTGCAGGCCCTGATAATATTCTGGGCAAAGTATTAAGAGAGTGTGCAGACCAGCTGTACCTAATCCTTACAGATATTTTCAATACCTCCCTGACTCTTGAAAGAGTACAGGCATGCTTCAAGGTAACTAATATAATCCTGCTGCCCAAAAAAGACAATCCAACTTGCTTAAATTACTACAGATCGGTAGCACTAACCTCAAATGTCATGACATGCTTCAAAAGGATAATAAAAAAAGCATCTGTTAGAAGCTCTGCCACCAGCCTTAAACCCTCTACAGTTTGCCTATCAGCCAAAATAATATTAGGAGATGGTTCTGCCTTTGTTTTTAAGAGATGTAATAATGTAAAGTTTTTTTCGGAAAATGATCCCTTTAGAAATCTCAAATATTTTTTCGGTTGCTGGCACTTTTAGTTGTCACCATTGTAAACAGTGCCATTTTATTACTAATAGAAGTGTGTTCTATTTTGAACATTTGAACTATAGCTTTATGAGTCATTGTAGTTTTAACTGTCATACCAATAATATTGTGTATGTAGCTTTGTGTTGTTCTTGCAACTGCTTTTATGTGGGAAAGAGTATAAGACAGCTCAGAATTAGGAAATGTGAATATTGCTAAGCCATTCGTGATCAAGATCACATGAATGCTTTGGCAAAACACAGTTTGCAGTGTGACAATTTCAAAAAGTTTGAGTTTTTTGTTATTGAACATATTTGCAATTTAGGATTTGTTAATAGTTACAACAATTATTTAGAGACCAGGGAACTATATTGGCAAGTGAAGTTTACGGGAGATAAGTTCCCTGGTATTAATGAAGCTATTAACATCAAATGTTTGTTAAGATATAGGTTGTTTTAATTCTATACATTTTCATTTTATTTTTAATTCATACTTACTTTTGTTTTTTTACTATTTCTTTAAATTCAACAGTTGAGTTGTCTGTTTATTACATAATTTGTGTTACACAGGCTGTCATTGGTTATTTTCATTTTGGTGGCACTGTCATTTAATTTAAAAGTGTAATTGATTCATTTAGAGACTATTCTGATGAAGTTCCTGTTTAATAATGTGGGATGAAAGCGCTAGTTCTAGTCTCTTTGGCCCATTGTCATTGTGTTTTTCTTTTTTACTCCACTGTTCTTTGAGGTTTTTCACAGTTGTTTTGAGTTTTCTCAGTAGTTGTGTTTTTTATTTTGTTCTAAAGCTTTTCTTTGAATCTTTAAATCTTCCCTGGAGGAACAAAATCATTTTTGAAGAAGTACATGCTAAAGAGGAAATACAAAAGTTTGTCCAACAAAAATTGAGCTGTGAAACAGAAAGAAATTCTGCTTCTTGTTCTTTTGGTAATAAAAACCACAGAGAGACTGTACCTGTGAAACCTGTTCCACTATTTCAATGGAAAATGTTGACGAAAAGGAAGGGAGCACTAGAGTTGACTAGGAGAATTAACAGTATGTTGGAAGTGAAGAAGAGACAAGATTTGGGAGATGGAGATGAATAGTAATAAAGCCAGTAACTTAGTGTGAGATTACAATGCAATAGTTGATGTTAAGTTGTCCAATCTCGCCTTCATTCTTGCTGGATGGATTCGGCTCCGACTCTGCCACTTACTATAGCACGAGAGCTCTTTACTGGCTCGAGGCTACCCCTTATCCCAGAATGCCCAGCGTCAGCTACCCAGCTCTTGTTTGCCGCTTTAGCTGCGAGGTTGCAATCAGTACTGGCTCAGGCTTAGTATAATTGTTTTCTCTATTAAACTCAAATATTGTGCTTAAAATTTGATATATATTTTCTCTCTTGTTGTAGTTTTGTAGGTTTCTTTTATCTCATCCTTGCTGTGTTTTTTGTGCTGTGTTGGCCGTCGCCCATTAGTCGCTAGGCCTTCTTTTATTCCCTGAACTCGTTTAACTTAGAGAGTCCCCCCCCCCACCCCTTAAGGACAGTCATTTAAGTTAGAGGCTCTCCTTTAAGGTCTTTATTAATTTTTAGTTACTATTGTAGTTTGTCTTTTTGGTAAAATGTCTAAGGAAGTTAAAACCTCTGGTTTTAAAAAGTGTGACTCATGCTGTCAGAAGATGTCTCTGTCCAAGGGTCCGGCAGGAGCGGAAAAACAAGCTTATCCTCCGTGGATTGCTAAACAGGATTCTCCGGCTAAAGCATCTCAGCCAGTGAAACCTTTGAAACCAGTCAAGCCGTCGGCTCCATGTTCGAAACTGACCTGTGAGCTTGACAAACCAGGCATGTCAGTGCCATCTGGTACCGACAAGACTACCCCTCCGTCAGCTCCAATTGTTACTTCGGAACCATCTTGGAGCCACAGACGAGTTAGGTCTCCTTCATTGGAGCCAATTCGCTCGGTGCCACAATCACCCTTACTTCAAAGTAAGTCCAATCATCGCTCATCTTCCCACTCCTCTCGATCCTCAAGGTTATTGGATCAGGATGCGGAGAGAGTGGTCAGTAAGTTGCTGAAGTCACAGGCCCTTGCTAAAATGCTGTTGAGCCCGCCTCAACAGACTTTGGCTCTGTCCGCTTCGATTCCTCCTCCGACTATGCTTAATTAGGAGCCGGAGTCCATGGACGCTCCGATAGTGATTCCTTCGGTTCTGATGACATCCTCTTCGGCTCTGACGTTGGCTCCGATTACCTCAGTTCTTTCTCCCATCGAGGTATCTGTGTGCCTAAGCTCTCTCGTCGGCTCCAAGGGGGGAAGTGGCATCGGACCCTTGTCCAACCCCGCTCTCCCTCTTGGAGCATCGGCCCAGTTGAGCTCGGCTCCCACACCAGCCTCGGAGCCATCGCCCTCGGCACAGGGTGGGATTCCTGTCTCTTTGGAGCTGGAGCCCTCCTTGTGTCGAGACCGCGGAGCCTTCAAGGTCATGTGGAGAGTGCTGTCCCCACAGATGGCTCCACTATTGGCTCCATTGGCTCCATCCCCCTCGGTGCCTGTGACAACCACTGCTCCTCCTCCAGCCCCAAAGTGTAGGGAACTATTGCCCCAGGACACCCCATTGGGTGAACCCTCTTCTTCCGAAACCTCCCCAGAGCATTCTGAGCAGGCTTTCCCGAAGAAAAAGTGCAAGAGGAAGCACCAAGACTCCCCTGAGTCTGTCACCTCAGATATAGACCTGGATGAATCCAAAGATGTTTCCTTTTTGGACATTCTTGAGATTCTCAGGCAGAGGCATAGCAGGACTTCCCTAGCCCCCTCCAAAGACGAGTCTGTATACCTGGACGCATTTGGTTCTTGACCTTCCACTTCCTGGGTGTCTCCGCCTTTTGATCCACTCATGTCTGTAGTGTCTCGAAAGGCTTGGTCAGCTCCAGATTCCATGGAACCTGTCCCGAGGAGACCCAATAAATTCATCACAGCTCCCCAAGACAAACAATTCTTAACTAAAGGTTTCCCAGTTGATGCCATGGTGGTAGCAGCAGCCACAAAGAGAGAGAGTTAGCTGAAACCTCCTCATCTGTCCATCCACTGAATAAAGACTCTCGTACAATGGACAGATATGGGAAGCAGATGTTTTCATCAGCGACCTTCTCCCTTAGGTCCCTGAACTATCTTTCCCATTTTACTAGACTTCAGAGGGATCTCCTAAAAGAGCTTGGAGATACCCTACAAGATCCCACAGCTGAGGGAGCTTCAGCCAAGGTAGCTACCCAGCTGCCAACTTTTGGTTCAGTAGTCAACTCCTGCATGAGGCTTATTTCATACGCAGCCGATGAAGCGAGTAGAGCTGCAGGAACAGGAGTGGCTCTTAGGAGACATTCTTGGCTGCGGTTGTGTCAGTTTGTGGAACCTTTCAGAGCATCCTTCACCATACCCCCTCTGATGGCTCCTCTCTCTTTGGGCCTCAGGTGAAAGACACGCTTACCAGGTGTCAGCAGGAGGGCAAGCCGCTCTCTGATGTCGAAGTCTGTTTTTCCACTCCTACCAGACCATACCCAAATGGTCAGAAGGGTGGAAAGATGTGGTTTTGAAAATCCCAGGGACCCTTGCTTGATGCACGTGGTGATTTTCCCCCAGGGGCAGAGGGGGAAATAATAACAGTGGCAGATACTGCCCTCATGGCAGAGGGGGTCCGCAAAATCAGGGTGACAGAGATACGTTCTCTTCCAAACCCTATCAACATCCCTGAAGGGATGCCCGACTGCTCAACTCTGGAGGTAGTTGGGGGAAGGCTTTCATAGTACCCAATTGCCTGGCAAAATATTACAAAAGACCAATGGGTACTAGCCGTTATATCCAGTGGTTACAAAATTCCCTTTCATCAACCCCCTTTTGTTTCAAAAAACTCCATCCCAGATGTTCTACCCAATCTAAGGGATCAGGCAGTCACAGAAGTTTCAAGACTGCTAGAAAAAAGAGCCATCCAGAAAGTCCCCGCAGACCAAGTAGGATCCCGAACTTACTCAAGATTCTTTTTAGTGCCCAAAAAGACAGGGGACTGGAGACCAATTCTGGATCTCAGCAGGTTAAACAAATCTGTACAAAAACAAAAGTTCCGGATGGTAACACTGCAGTCCATTCTCCCCTTTCTGGGTCAGGACAATTGGATGTGCTCCATAGATCTTAAGGACGCTTGCTATCATATAAAAATGGACAGACTGTCCAGGAGATTTCTACGCTTCCGGCTAGGGGCCAGTCATTGCCAATTCAGAGCTCTGCCCTTTGGTCTCACCACAGCCCCCAGGGTGTTCACCAAATGCATGGCAGTAGTCACGGCTCACCTGAGACATCTAAGATTCCAGGTGTTTCCTTATCTGGATGACTGGCTCCTCACTGCCACCACCAGGCAACAACTTATAGAGGCACGAGATTATACCATCACATCCTGTGCTCAACTTGGCATCACAATAAACTTCGAAAAATCTGCCTTGTTGCCATGTCAATCTATTACATACATAGGAGCAGAGCTAAACACAAGAAAAATTGTTGTAAAATTGCCTCAGGAAAGAGTTTCCATTATTCGAAAATAGGTGTCACTTCTCCTGAGGAGCAAAAGAATTCAAGTCAAATATGTTATTCAAGCTCTAGGGTCCATGGCAGCTGTCATTCTTCTAGTTCTCTTCGCACACTTTCACATGAGAATCCTTCAGTGGCTTCTTTTCACACAATGGTCCTTCCAGGAATTACCTATGTCTCACATGATGCTAATTACGGAATCTTGCAAAAGACACCTTTCCTGGTGGATGGTCTCCCCACTAGTTACTCAGGGCAGACTGTTCATGGATCCCCATCCGGTTGCCACAGTGAACACGGACGCTTCCCTGATAGGGTAGGGGGGCATTATCTGGGGAAGATGGTCCAAGGCACTTGGAAACTTCATGAGTACCACTTGCACATCAACGTTCTGGAGATGAGCGCGGTGCACTTAGTGTTGTAAGCTCTTCAAGACTCTCTCCATGTTGGGACTATTGCAATACAGACGGACAATATGTCAGTGGTTTGGTACATCAGCAAACCGGGTGGAACCAGGTCTTACCCCTTGTGCCGAGAGGCCCTCAGACTGTGGCAATGGGCGATTTCCTCCCAGCATTTTCTGACAGCAACGCATATCCCTGGGACATCCAACATAATAGCGGAGAGGATCAGCACGGCGATCCTCATGCCTCACAAGTGGTCTCTGAAACAGGAAATTGTGGATCTTATTTTCTGCAAATGTGGCCAGCCTTGCTGTAATCTCTTTGCCTCTCCCCTCAGCAATAAATGCAGCAGCTACTGCTCCCTTGTTTTTCCTCCAGGTCAGACACCCAGGGACGCTCTAGTCCATGATTGGCCTCAGGGACTCCTTTATGCATTTCCTCCCTTTCCCCTAATTCCAAAAGTCATTCAGAAAGCAAAATCATTGGGTTGCAAAATGATTCTCATTGCCCCCTATTGGCCTCAACAGATTTGGTTTCTGTTCCTTCACCCCCACCTTCTAGCCCAGCCTTGGATTGTGGACCCAGTACCTGACCTCTTGATTCTTCAGTCAGGTGGGCTACACCAGTCCTTCCAATCTCTCAAGCTAACAGCTTGGTTACTCCACTTCCAATCCTAGCCAGGCTCCCCAGTATTTCCCCAGCAGTGCGTTATATTATTGTTTCCTCTCATAAGACAAATACAAGGAAAGTCTATGCTAGCAAATGGAAAAGATTCTCTTACTGGGCTGAATCCAGAAATTTAGATCCTTTTACAGCTCCTATACAGGACATTTTGGATTTCTTAGCAGAACTGTTTCATTCTGGTGCAGCGGTTGCTACCATCAGAGTACAAATAGCTGCCATTTCAGATTTTAATGTGGGAGTCTCTAACTCCAGCATAATGTCTCACAAACTCTGTAAGGCCTTCATGAGAAGTACATCTCTACTTAGACCCCCAGTAAAAGAGCCCCTTCCACCTTGGGATCTCAATTTGATTCTGGCCTCCTTGATACTGCCACCCTTTGAACCAGCAGCATCATGTTCCTTGAAATTTCTCTCTTGGAAAACTCTTTTCTTAGTTGCTATTACTTCTGCCAGATGTGTTTCAGAACTTCATGCACTATGTGTTCGCCCTCCATGCCTAGGTTTTTCACAAAGACAGAGTTTCTCTGAGAACCAACTCATCTTTTCTACCTAAAGTTTGCTCAGAACACAATTTGAATCAATCCATTGATCTTCCTGTCTTTTTCTGTAATCATTCCAACAAGGCAGAATACAGATTACACTAATTGGATGTGCATAGACAACTGCGTTTCTATATCCATAGAACTAAAGAGATGAGAAAATCAGATCAGTTGTTCCTTTCATTTGCTAACAACAAACAAGGCCTTCCAGTTTCTAAAGTAACATTGTCAAAATGGTTATCAGACACCATAGCCCATACCTACCATTTGCAACAAAAAGATCTTCCAACAAAATCCAAAGGTCACTCAACCAGGTCAGTAGCTATTTTGGTAGCGTTTCAATCTAGATTGCCCATAGATTCAATTTGTGCAGCAGCTACTTGGGCAGATCCTCATATATTCATTTCTCATTACAAAGTAGATGTGGTCTCCCGGGGCAGGGCTTCCTTTGATTCCACTTTTCTGAAGAGTCTGTTCCAATGAGCCACCCAGGATTGAGTGCTAGGGACGCTGTCCCATCCAGCAAGAAGGAAGGTGAGATTGGACAACTTAACATAAAGAAGTTATGTACCTACCATAACGTTCCATGTTAGTTGTCCTTCATCTCGCCTTCCTTTTTGCGTCCCTCCCTCCATCCCCCATCCTCGAGGATTGAGAAGAGTTTCTCAATGGTTTCACTGGCTAATTTGTTTTGTTATTAGTTGCTTCCCAACCAAACCATGACAATTAAATGTATATCCAGGTCTATTAATGGATTATTTTCTATAATTATGTCTAGTGTGAGCTATCTCAAACGAGATCTGGGTAGCTGATGCTGGACATTCTGGGATAAGGGGTAGACTTGAGCTAATAAAGAGCTCTCAAGCTATAGTAAGTGGCTGAGTCAGAGCCGAGGATCGGCTCCGAACCCATCCAGCAAGAAGGAAGGCGAGATGAAGGACAACTAACATGGAACGTTATGGTAGGTACATAACTTATTTTTTTTGTTAAATTTGACAGAACAAGAAAATCTGGAAATATTGGACTTTTTCAGAATTTGTTGGACTTGTGGGGGACTCTGAAATACATAGGTTCATAGGTTCATAGGTTTATACTAGGCTATCTGCCCTAAGGCATTTATAAGCCTAGCCCAAATTATTGTGGCTTACGCCACCCCTTATATGAAAAAATACTGTGCCCATTAGTTTGTTGTGCCTCTGTCCAGCAGTGACACAGAGATGATTCCTGGGGTAAACCTACGATCTCCCATCCACAGGTCTAGATTTCTCTTGAACAGAGTCAGCGAGGTGCTCTGCCTCACATGGACCGGGATTTTATTCCACAGCATAGGGAGTCTCTGAGTGATAAATCTATCCCTCCAGCACGTCCTATTTATATCCGTGCTAAGGTTTAAGTCGCTTGCTCTAGTGGTTTTGGTGGATTTGGATTTTTGAGGTGGAGCATGTCCATTAATTCCGGGTTGGACATGGCCTTGTATGTCAGGCACATGTCACCTCTGAGCAGACGGTATGCGACTGAATAGAGCTGGAGTTTCTTCAATCTGGCAGCATATGACAGATTTTGGAGTCCTTTATCCTTTTGGTGAGGAACTTTTGGGGTCTCTCCAATTGCTGCAGATGTCGGGTGAGATACATCCCGAATGGGGCATTGTACTCGATCATTGGTCTGATAAGTGAAGAGTACAGGGGAACAATGACCTCACTAGATCTGGATGTGAATCCCTTCATGATCAGGTGGGCAATGTAGAAGGTCTTTCTAACCACTTTAGCAATGTGAGTATCAAAAGAAAGGCCACTGTCAACCTGTGTCCCCAGGTCCCTGATAACCTCTTCTGTGCTTAGTGGATTGCCACCTATATGGTAGCTTGGGGTTACCTTGTTTTTCCCGAAGGGTATGACTATACATTTTTTGGCGTTTAACTTCAGGCCATGGCTCTGGCACCAGCTATCTGTTTCCGTGAGTCCCTTCTGAAGGATATCCATGTCCGATGCACTTTCCACTATGGCCCAGTTTGCAGTCGCCTGCAAACTTTGTCAGCCAAAGTCCTCCCATGTTGGCCTGTACTTCTGAGAAGTAGATGCCAAACAATAGGGGCCAAGGACCGAGCCCTGTGGGACACCACTTGTGACCGGCTTGGAGTCTGACACAGCGCCAGCAACTCTAACCCTGTGGGTTCTGTCCTTAAGCCAGTTTGCAACCCATCTTGTGACATATGGGTTTACATTTAAGCTGGTAAGTTTTTCTACAATACCCGAGTGGGGTATTGTGTCGAAAGCCTTTGCAAGGTCAAGGTAGGCTGTATGGACTGCCTTTCCCTCATCAATGGCCTTGGTGACTGTTTCAAAGAAGTCAACCAAGTTCAAAAGGCATGATCTTCCCTTGACAAAGCCAAACTGGGTCGGGTCCAATGTCTGCAAGTCCCCTATATCTTTGTTTATGAGCTCCATTATGATCCTCTCCATAGCTTTGCAGACTAGACTTGTTAAGCTTATGGGGCGGTAATTACCAGGGTCCGTAGAGGCACCGCCTTTGTGGAGTGGGACCACAGTTGCCGTCGCCACTCCTTGGGCACGTATCCTGTGGTAAGGCTGAGATTAAACAGCTGCCTTATGTGCGGGTTTAATTCCTCATTTAGCTCGTGTAGCACACAGCCGGGACACCATCCGGTCCCATTGATGCTGTGTTTTTAGCTTTAGAGAGAGCAGCTTTCACCTGCGCATTTGAGATGTCCGGGAGGCTACACTCGGCTGGGATAGTTATCTCTCCTTTAGGGGAGAGGGGTGAAGTTTGCACTGAACCTGTCTGCCAGTATGTTGGCAATGTCTGTGGGTTCAGTGATTTTTGTATCATTTTGGACTAATTCTGAGCATATCTGGGAGTTTCCACCCAGGTTCCTAACGTAGCTGAAAAAGGCCTTATGATTGTCCTTTGAATCCATGGCAATTTTCTCTCAAAATTGGCCTTAGTTGATTTTATGAGTGCTCGTATTTTTTTACTAATAATGATCAGGGGTGACTTCCCTTTTATGGATTTTGTTCTATCATGTAATAGCTTTCTCCTCTTATTGTAAAGTTTGTTAATGGCTGGGGTCCACCAGACTGGACGTTTGCCCTTTGTGGAAAGAGTCTTGGTTTTATTTGGGATTGCCTGATCCATGCAGTCCTGGAGGTGTTCATAGAAGGCATTTGTAAGGGCTTCCGCAGCTTGGGTTGTGGTTTCCTCTGGCTCAGGGGCCATGAAGGATACCACACCAGTCTTGAGTAGTGTGAAGTTTGCTTTAGAGAAGTTCTTCACTATGGTCTTTTTTGCTTGGGGTGGGGGCGGGATGTGGATTTCCAGTGAGATTAGTTTATGATCAGATCTCACCAATGAGGGATATACTTCCCGTGTGGAGCATTTTGTCCCCATGTTTGTGACAATGAGATCTAGTATATTTTCTCCTCTCGTGGGAACAGTGACTAGCTGTTCCATGGCATTTGAATTTATGAACTCCAGGAACCGTTGGGCTAGAAAGTTAGGGCTTGAGTAATGTTCCCAGTCTATATTCGGGTAGTTGAAGTCACCCAATATGATGGTGTTTGGAGATGCATTTATACCCTCCAGTGTCTTCAGGAAGGCTGTGTGGGGTTCCTGAGTTTGAGAGGGTGGCCTGTAGCATGCTACAATTTGTAGAGCAGTTTTGCCTATGGTTAGTTGCACCTGGATGGTTTCAAGCTTCATGCGTTGCCACCAACCTGGAGGTGTGAGTATCCTTTATGAATATGGATACACCCCTCCTTTTGTGGTGTGGTCCGGGTTTTGGGGCCGGAACGCATGATATGAGGTAAAACCTAATAGTGCCGGGTGCTCTCAGGAGCCTTGAACCAGGTTTCAGTTACAGCACAGACATCGATGTTCTCCATACTGAGAAGGGCCTCGAGTGCGTGCATTTTGAGATTTAGACTTCTGGCATTGAGCAGCATTACCCTCAGTTTCTTCCCATTTTTGTTTTCTAGGGTGGTAGGTTTAGAATTTGAGCCTTGCCTAAAAAGGCACTATGGGGTGGCAAGAGCCTTAGCCAATATCCGAATCCCAGGGTGACAGGTGCAAGCCGTCCCTTGCAGCAGCGTGGCTTGTCAAGCATGTCATCCCAGGCAGACAGACACTGGATCCCCTTTGAATGACACCAGACATTAAGCCAATTGTTAAAGCTGATCATCTTGTCTCTATATTGTGGCATCATTCTTGGTGAAGGAAGGATACTGCTCAGGGTTAGGGTCATACCTGCCTGGGCTACATAATCAGAGAGCTCCTCTATGTCTCTTTTCATGTAGTCCAGGGAGGTACGTCTCAGGTCGTTCACACCAGCATGGACAATGACTGTGTCATATTTGTACTTGCCATGGAGTGACCCGAGTGCTTGTATTATGTGGCAGATTCTAGCGCCCGATAGGCAGCTTACTGTGACCCTCTCCTTGTTCAGCCTGGTGAGTGGGACGTCAGTGTGTCTGACTATGGAGTCACCTATGACAAGTATGTTTGGTGTTGTATTTGGCCTTAAGGGCTGTGACTGCTTTGCACACTGCTTTTGTGGTTTATGTGTTGCTTGTGGGGTGTCTTGAGGTAGCAGTTGTTTGGGTGTCTGCTTTGGAGGCCTCTGCTGTTTAGGTAAATTTTTACTCAGAGCCTCGAGTATGTCTTTGTGTGTTTATGTGTTTGATTCAGTGGAGTGGTAGCATTATGTGAGGCTGGTTTTGTGGTGTGTGTAGTTGCCTTCTCCTCCTGTCTGGTCTTGCCAGTCCTAAGTTGAGAGAGCTCAGCCTCCAGTTTGGCTAAATAGCTGCATCTCTCGCAAGTATTTGTGTTATGTGGGAGGAGGAGAGGGTTGTCTGTGTACATGAGGCAGTTATAACATTGCCTCAAGATTCCCGGATTCACCAGCTGGACCGGAGAGGAGATTGACAACTGACCTTTGGACATGCTAGAATAATATTGGGAAATCCTTAATTGAAAACAAGGGCCAGTGGGGAGTGAGGGTGTAGTGCTTTTAATTTTTAGTGCTGACTTATATAATTGCTTTAGTGAGCAAGTGCCAGGTAACTTGAGTGCAATGTGTTACAAGTAACTAAATGCAAAAACGACAAACAGTAACTTTCTTTCAAGTGAAACAAGGAAATAAGTATGCCCTAATTCATGCCAGTAATGTTCATAAAAATGCTTTGGGGAGGGGGAAGAGAAGGGAGAAAGTTAACTGTAAGTAAAAAAAACATTTTTTCTTAATAATACTATTTTGTGCTATATGGTTTTCTTTACATGCTATAAAGTAAAGTTTTCTCAGTTATTTTTAAGTGTAATGGGGATTATAAATAGGTACTGCTTTTTTTTTTTCCTTTCTTTCTCCCTTCACTTCTTCTTGTTTAGTTTTAAGAAATGTAGGCACTGCAATGTAAAAAAAAGCCTGGTTAAAAGAGCATGACAAAAGAAAAATTAATATGCTTTTTCTCATTCTTGAGTGTGGGAATGACTGGATTAGGGACCTTAGATTGATTTAGTAACATGTTTTAAGAGAAGGTAAGTACAATAAAAGAATGTTGAATATTATCAGGCTTTTTTCTAGCAAATGAATGTATGCTTAGTAGCAGTTTTATATCTAACCCTCATGTCTCCTTGGAAACAATCTGATAAAGAAAAAGTGGTTACAGTCTGGTGAAGAGTGATTGGCTGGGGGGGGGACTGGCTAAGAGATAATGTTCTCTGAAAGCATTCAGGGCATTTCCCAGCTGGGAGAGCTATAAAGATAAGACAAAACCAGTTAGTACTTAGCAGAAATACAGGCTGCACCATGAGTCTTAGCATGGTTAACATTTCTTTAGGTTAACTCATGTCTCTGAGTGTGGCTGTCAGTTTGGGACATTTCTTCCTATTAGGAGGGTAAAATATCAATATTTGAAGAAATACATTGTTTTTGTGTGTTAGTATTAAATTAATAGGTTTTAGGGGGTTATTGGTAGTTTGTTTTTTGTTTCAGGGCTTTCAGTAAAACAAAACGTTTTGTAAGATATGACATAGGCTCAAACGGATATGACAAGAAATAACTATATAAAAGTTCAACCTGCCAAACAGTGTGTGCATGTAGCACAAAGCTGGAAATATATATTTGATAAAAAAGGTGTTATACATAAAAATTGGGAATAATAACTTTTTAATACAAGGATGCTTTCTGTCATGTCTTTAAATGTCAGTGGTCTCACAGATAAATACAGAAAGGAAAGACTAGTGAACTATATAAAAAATGTAGAGTGCAAATAGCTTTGTTACAGTAGACACACTTGGAAAGAACTGAACATGTGAATTTGAGAAAGAAAGCTTTTCAAGATGGTTATTCAGCGGAATGTATGGTACAAAAGAAAAGACAAGTACTTATCTTAATTGCAAGAGGAGCTCCAACAGTGATAGAAAAGAGTAAAAAAGATAATAATGGGAGATTTGTAGCGCTAAGGAGCTGTTGACAGGGGAGGAAGATTACACTGGCATGTATTCATATTCCACCTAAAACTGCTATAACGGAGCTTAAGAAAATTCTGTGAGAAATAATCAGTTTTCAGCAAGGAATGTTATTTATAGATGGGGACTGGAATTTGATTTGCAGCAATGAAGATGTGTGCTGGGGGCCCAGTAGGGAAAGTATAATAAAGGAGGGTAGATTTTTGAAGAAATTTATGAAAGTATTTGGCAAGGAGGATATGAATTCAGTAATAGGAGTTCAGAGTGAACTTACATATTATTCCCCAAGATATAAAAACTGGGCTAGACTAGACAGAATTTACATTTCACAGGAACATGTGCATTTAATTGAAGATCTTAATACGCACCCAGTAACAATCTCAGATCATGTGCCAATAATAACAAAAATTAAAAACACAGGGTAATGAAATAAAAATGAGACACTGGCACTTTCCCACCTATCTGTTGAAAAGAGGAATTTAAGGAATCAGTAGTGGAGATTATACAGGAGTTATTCGGAAGGATAGGAATTACTTCTGAAAATATAGCTAGGGAGTTGGATAAAATCCAAGTGGAGTTTAAAAATAGGGTGGCATTAAAAGAAAGAAGGCTATGGTTAAGAAGTAACAAGAATTATTTAGAGGGATTGACAGATGTTAATGTATTGCAGAATAGGGGGGAATCCCACAGAACAAGAAGAGGATTGACTGCAGAATGCTAAGCAGAAAATAAGGAATTACCTCGGTAATATGCATGAGTCTAGAAAGATTGCTGCTAAGCAACTGTTTTTGATAACACTAGAGCACAAAAACTTTTAGTACAATGTCTCAGGCAACAGAGAGTAGAAAGGGCTGTCACCAAGCTTAGGGAGCCTATAACAGGGAAAGTAAAACGACATCCCGTAAAAGTATTAGAAATATTTTGGCAATTCTATGAAAGTCCGTATAAAGCAGGGAAATATGGTAATCAAGAAATGATCCAAATGGAATTTTTTACAGAATAATTAAATATGCCAAGGTTAGAGGTAGATTAGGCTCAATTACAAAGAGATACAACTGTTAGGATAGAAGGAGATGAGATAAAATTGTGATGTATAACCAATCTACAGGAAAGTCCCCAGGAGTAGATGGTATTCCTGTGGAAGTTTGGAAGCCAGGAAAGAAAAAACTGATAAAGATCTGGAAGGCTTTCTTTAACAATATGTTAAGAAGAGGAAAAGTACCAACATACTGGAAGAAAGCAGTGGTAGCTGTAATACCTAAAGAGAGTAAAGATCCATCAGCTCCAGCTTCATACAGGACCATTTCAATACTAAACCATGATTATAAAGTGTTCAGTTTTTAATGGCTAAAAGAATGGCAAAACTAATGCCAAAATTGATACCTATGGATTAGTGTGGAGGGGAGGCAAACATTTGACACCATTAACAGAACATTGATGGTCCAGAGGGAAGCAGAATGCAAGAAAATATCATTGTTGTTGGTGGGTCTTAATGCAGAAAAAGCATTTGACAGAGTAAGCTGGGACTTTATGAGCATGGTAGTGGAAGCATTTGCATTACCTGAAAAAATTATAAGGTTGATTAGAAGGATATATGAGGGATCAGAGGCAAAAATTAAAATGGGTGGGGTCTTCTGTGATAATTTCTGCTTGAACAGAGGAACTAGGCAGGGGTGTTTTCTTTCCCCTTTGTTATTTGCATTATATGTAGAACCAATGGCAAAGAAAATAAGCGACTCAGAATTTCAAGGATATAATTAGTATGGTAGTCAAGAAAAGCTGGCTGTATTTTCAGATGATGATATTTTATACCTGACAAAACCAGAAAGAGACATTGCAGTGTTTTGGAACATTTTGAGACAGTTTCAAATCTTTTCGGGATACAAAATTAATGAAGCTAAAACAAAGGCAATAGTGTTAAATTATGTACCCACATATGAATTGGTTCAGCAATATCCCGATTTATGGGGACATGATAGAATGAAGTATTTAACAGTATGGATTAAAGATTATTCTGCAGTCACAGCTAAGGATGTGTAAGAAGAGGCTAAATAAAAGATAATACAAAAACTGAGAAAATGGAAGCTTTGTTATGTGGATTTGGATAGTAAGATACTCAGTTAAAATGTTTTTAGTTTCATTAGTCTTATACACAGGTCATGCATATTTTTATCAACCAGAGAAGTTCTGGATAGCAATTAATAAAGATCTGGGAGAGGAAGCTGGCAAGATTCAAGAGGGCTAAGCTGGTTCTTCCAATAGAACAGGGCGGATTGGGATTGCCTGATTTGAAGGGGTATTTCTGAGCTACAAAGTTAAGACTCCTATACATAGTACAAGCAGAAACCTATAATACAAAGTGGAAAGGGATGATGATGAAAGGGGGAAGCTCAAGAAATAAGGATAGACTGGGATTTTGGATGCAGGCCTTTAAGGATAATAACAGTAATCATACAGAATCATACAGAATATTATGTCTATAAACTAGCAGAAAGTATCCTAAGAACTAAGCCAACACAGGAATGTAGAAAGGAGATTCTGCCGATAGGGATGACTGCAATTAGGGATATAGACAATAGGCAAGAGGGGCTGGAATTTATTGGAGAAAACTGGCAAATAAACCAAGATATTGGGAGCAAATAACTAGAGAGAAAAAGATGATAGAATGGGAAGACACCAAGAATTTATTTGGACTGCAGGTTAGAGATTGCCTTCTCTATCAAGGATTGATATCAGTGTATAGTCAAAGAGAAAGAAATGGGGTTCCTAAAAGAAAGACCAGCCCTGGTAGAGTTTTTAGTAGAATGTAGAACAGAAGCTGCCATTAAAAAAGGAATAGTTAGTAGAATATATAAATTATTGCATGATAACTATAGGAATTAATCAGAGGGGGTTAGAAAGGATTGGGAGAGAGACTGGATAAGCAGTTCACAAAGAACAATGGGAAGATATATGTATGTCTCTCAAATATGCAACAAAATCTAGAAGATTTTGGATTTTTGCTTGGAAATGTTTACACAGATATTTTTATACTTCAAGTAGACTCCAGAGAATTTTTCCTCAGGTAGACAGCAACTGTTGGAAGTGTGATGAGGAAGAAAAAGGTAGTTGGGAACATATTTTCTGGGAATGCAGTGAGTTGGTGGACCTTAAGGATTCATTGCGGGATACACTGTCGGAGATGCTGGGTGGACAGATTGGTGTGACGGGGCAGTTGATTTTTCTGAGCTATGATACAGAATCAGACTTGCCTACACATGGAAGGGCCTTGCTGTGTCTAATTATGGTGGCTGCCAAAAAAGCAATTACTAGAAAATGGAAATCAAAACCTAAACCAACAACACTAGAAGTAGTGAATATAGTAACAGAAATAAAACAACTGGAATTGCGATCTTTTGAAAAGGGTAGGAACAAATTACATAGGAAAAATGGGAATTATGTGACTATTACATATAGGGGAGGAGTGTGGTTTAAAAGAAGGCAGGACTTAAATGAGCTATGTAATCTTTGACTGAAAATGACTGGGTAGATTATAAATGTATAATGTTTGCAACTGGGAGTGTGCCATTGTGGTCTGTAATGTTAAATGCTTGCAACTAAGATAGTGTTGGTGGGGTTTGTTTTTGGTAGTATAGTGGTGAGCATAGCTGCTTTTCAAGCAGTTAACCTGGGTTCACTTTCCGGCCAATGCAAGAAGTCTGTACATTTAAAACTTGGATGGTGCAGTGGTGCAGCGGTAGCATTGTCACCTCACAGCAAGAGGTTCTCTGGTTTGATTCTTGGCTGGGGTGCTTTCTGTGTGGAGACTGCATGTCCTCCCTGCGTTCGTGTGGGTTTCCTCCGAGTACTCCGGTTTCCTCCCACATTACAAAGACATGCGTCTGAAGTGTTTCTCCCCAGGCCTCTGCTGAAAATTCCTTTTGTTCGAAGTCTGACTTTCCCAGTAAGCAAATGTTAAATAAATAAATAAAAAATAAAATATAAATGTATGATTGCCTATGTCGTAAGTGATGGTTTAATAATGATGTTTCTTGTTTAAAAAAAGGGCAGGAATGGAATAATTTATGAAATGTTGCTTAGGTTATATGATATATGGCAATATGTGTGAAGTGTAATGTTTGTAAATGTGAACTTAATACAGTTTAATTACTTTTTATAAATGTAAATTTCTCTGTGTCACAAGGGATAATTCAATGAAGGTGTTTAAAAAAAGTTTTTTCTGGTACCAACCTTTCCTCTCTAATTTCTTCCAGTCCTCTATACTTTTGCTCCCTCCTATAGCTTTCCTGGAAGAGCGAGAACTAAAGGATGCCTATCACATTTCCTGTGGTAAGCAGTTCAGACATTTGTTAAGACTGGCTGCGTTCGGTTTACCCTATCTATTCTCTGTCTTACCTTTTGGATTTCTCTGAACCAGGGGTATTCAAAAAGTGTCTAGCTCCAGTCATTGCTTATGACTGACTTTTAGGCATTAACGTTTCCATATTGGAAATGGTTTTATCTTTGCAGACTGTTTCCAGTTGTCAAGAGTTTTTAGCAACTGTTCAGAATTGACTACACAGCCTGGCTTTTCAGATCAGCTTCAAAAGTTTTGTTTCATCCTTTCTCACAGAATTCTATCCTGGAATGTTTGTTAAGTTCTGCCCTGGGAAAAGCCTTTCTTCCTCTAGACTAAGTTCAAATGATCTGATGTTGTAAATTTTCATTCTAACCTCAGCCTGTGGGTTTGGTTCCAATCCGCTACAGTATCTCGTAGGAACCAAAAACTCTCAAGCTCATCCCTTACCCACAATGCCCCCATCTCAATTACCGCAGATCTTGTTTGCGGCTTTGTGAGTTAGACGTGGTGCCATATCCTCTTGAGCCAGATAAGTGATTTTTATTTTGTTTTCTTTCTATTATAAAACAAGTTTTTCATTATCTTCTCTTTACAACTCTTACCCTATCATACGTAAGTACTTTTCAATACTATTGTTAGTATCTTCCCCTCTAAATCTCTCTGTAGCTCTGTCTTTGTTTTCTCTACACTTCTGTGTAGCTCCCGAAATATCATCATTGATATTTCTGTCTTTCTTTCCTTCTTTAACAAAAAAAAAAAAAAAAATTAAGTTCTACTTATCTATCTTGAGAGAGTATGGACGTGTGTGTGTGTGTGTGTGTGTGTGTGTGTGTGTGTGTGTGTGTGTGTGTGTGTGTGTGTGTGTGTGTGTGTGTCTGTGTGTGTGTGTGTGTGTGTGTGTGTGTCTGTGTGTGTTGCTGCCTCTTCAGAATGGCAGATAAGGAAAAAGGCCTGGCAGGCTTTAAATGCTGTGAAAAATGTGGTCACAAAATCCCTTACTCTAACACACATTTTTCTTTGTGTGTATTGTTTGGGGCCCCTCCATCTTCAGGAGAACTGCTCCATTTGCCACTCTTTTAGCCATAGAGCTGTTGTAGAAAGAAAAAAACAAGTTGATTATGAAAGGACTGCTTCCCCCTGCTTCTGAGGAGGTCATATCTGGAATGACCTTCTTACCAAAAGGAAAATCTGGCATTTCTAGTTTTGCCTCTTCTTCCTCCTCTAAGGCAACAGAGAAGGCATAGAAGAGAAGCTCTTCAACTCTGACTTCTCTTTCAGTTCCAAGCTTGAAGAAGGCAAGAGTTTTGGTTCCATCTTCTCCATTGGATCCGAGAACCAAATTTTCCAAACCTTTGGCTCCGACAGAACCGTTGGAACCAGAGAGTGCTACAAGTAAGTCTTCAGATTCGACCTTGTCTTCTGTTCCAAAAGGTCATGAAAAAAAGATATGTTTTGGTGCTGAGTTCTTCAGAACTGACACATCAGTTAAAGGATTCATCTTCACTGCTTTTTCCATCCATGGGACTTGATATTCACCATCAATAGATCCATTTCCAGACAGACTGCCTTCTCGTTTTTGGAAAGACCCAGGTCTCTGTTATATCCACCCATTCTTCCAGAAGTCTTACTGAGGACGACATGGAGAGATTGGTGAGGAAAATTCTGCGGGCAAAAGGTGTGACAGGGACCACCTTGATTCCTACCCCAACAGGTTAGGGATTTCAATCTTTAACTACCCCTCCTTTACTTCCTACTCTAACTTCTCTCAAAGCTTCAGAGACAATGGTTCTGAGCTGTCCAGTATGCTTATCTTCAGAACTGATGTTTGCTGTGAGTTCTTCAGTTCATTCAGAGCTGGAGACCTCTAGGAGCTGTATCTGTCCTGTCAGTTCCGAGGGGCTGGAGACAGCTCTTATTTTTTTGGAGTCTTCTCTGCACCTTAGGGCTTCAGCACTGATCAGCACGGCTCTGGCTTCTGCCTTTGGGAGGGATTTCCTCGGGGGGGGGACTACCACTCCGAGGTCTGCCCTCTCGGACCCAGGGTCCTTTCCTTCTCTGGCGGAATCTGCTTTCAAGGCTATGGAGAGAGCCATGTCTGCAACAGTTGATTGGTTCCTTCCCTCTCGGAACAGCCATCTCTGTCACATTTTTGCTCAGAACCTCACTCATTGCCTCCACTGGGACAGCGAGTACCAAAGCCTCAGGTTTCCCAGAAGGGTGCCTCCTCTTCTTCTGATACCTCCCCAGACCATCCCACTGAGGAGGTCCTTAGGAAGAAGAAGTGCAAGAGGAAGCATGTGGATTCTCCAGAAGAATCTATCACAGAAGACACAGATTTCAATGAGGGCGAAGGATCCCCAAGGTCACCTCCTGATGACGTCTCATTTGGAGACATCCTAGAAATCCTTAAGCAGGGAGGTGATTGGAAGCCCATCAATCCTTTGTCTGAGGAATCTGCTGAGGGATCTGTGTACCTGCAGGCCTTTGATATCCTCCCATCTACTTCCTGGTTAACTCCACTCGCTAATGAGCTCATTGAGTTAATCTCTCGGTGGGCATGGAATGCCCTAGATTCCATTGAGTCGATCCCCTGGAGACCAGAAAAAAATTATTACTACCTCCGAGGATAAGCAATTCTGAACTAAAGGTTTGCCTGAGGATGCCATGGTCATGGTGGCAGCCACAAAAAAAGGAACTAGCAGAGGAAAGTTCCTCTATCCATCCTCCCAACAAGGAGTCTCAGATGGAATAGATTTGGGAAACAAATTCATGTGTCAGCGACCTTTGCATTATGGTCCTTGAACTACATGACACATTTCACCAGATTACAGAGGGATTGATTAAAGAACTTTCAGATACCCTCTCTGGAGCCATTCCTGAAGAGGTTCAGGAGTCTGTTACCTCTCAGTTGGCCACCCTAAATTCCATTTCTAACTCTAGGAACAAGAAAAGAACACACCATACGCAGGCTGAAAATACGGACTCTATTTTAATAAAATAACAAAACAAACATTAAGCGCTTTCGTCTCTCAGTCAGGAGACTTCATCAGAATAAAGAAGTTTGGTGTGTTCATTTCTTGTTCCTAGTATAATTTGTCTTTACACTGCACCTTTTGGTTGGTACTCCATTTCTAATTGGATGCGCTTATGTGACTTTGCAGAGCCCTTTAAGTCTTTGTTTATCAAAGCTCCTTTTGACAGCATATCCTTGTTTGGCCTGAAAGCTAAAGACACATTGACCAGGTGTGAGAAAGATGGGAAAACCCTTTCTGCTGTGGGCATACGTTTTTCCACTCCTCAGAGATCCTTTTCAAAGAATTAATGCAGCAGTGGGAAAATGTTGTTCAGGAAGTCCCAAGGGTCTTCTCAAGGCACACATGGTGGCAGTTCCCCCAGAGACAAAGGGGGAACTCTAATGGAAGATGCTGCCCTTGTGGCAGAGGTGGTCCACAAAACCAAGTGTACCAAGATTCCTTCTTTGGTAAACCCAAAGGAGGCCCACTTGTCTTCCTGTGGAGACAGTCTGGGGTTGTTGGTCCCTGCATCAGAGAGTGTGGCTGCAGATAACTTCTGATACATGGGTGCAGAGGATAATATCCAGAGCCTATATTATACCATTTTCCCTTCCTCTGTCCACTTGCAAAAAAATCTCAGATGTTCCACCCAGTCAGAGGGAACAAGCAGGATTACATATACAAAAGCTTCTTAAAAAAAGAAAAGAGTCATCCAAGAGGCCCCACCAGACCAGAGGGAATCCAGAATTTCCTCAAGGTTCTTTTTAGTCCCAAAAAAGACAGGGGGCTGGAGACCAATTTTGGATTTCAGCAATTTAAACAAATCAGTTTGGTGAACCAAATTGTGGATAGTCACGGTTCAGTCCATTTTTCCTTTTTTATAACAGGACAAGTGGATGTGGTTGATAGACCATCAGGATGTGTACTACCACATAAAGATGCACAGGTCAGCCAAAAGGTTCTTGCACTTTCGGCTGGGAGACAGTCACTACCAATTCAGAGTACTGCCTTTTGGCCTCACCACAGCCCCCAGGGTGTTCACCAAGTGTATGGCAGTAGTAGCAGCTCACTTGAGACTGCAAGGATTACAAGTGTTTCCATATTTGGACAACTGGCTCATCACTGCTACAACCAAGAGAAAATGTTCTCCAAATATGCTCTTACCTGGGCATAACCGTAAATTATGAAAAATCTCACCTTGAGCCAACACAAACACTGGATTTCATGGGGGCTTCTTTAAACACAAAGACTGCAATATCCTCTCTTCCCCACAAATACTGGAGATAATCCAATTTCAAGTCATGAAAATAATCAACAGGAACAGGGGTGCATGGCAGCATCTATAACGTTCATCCCCTTGGCCAGATTTTACATGAGAATTTTACAATGGCTGCTTGCAACACAGTGTCCCTGCTTTATCAACCAACACCAATGGCAATTGCAATCACCAGTGTATGCAAAAGAGATCTCACGTAGTGGGTTCAATCAGATCAAATTTTACAAGGCTGTCCATTCACTCCTCCTCAGCCTAAGGCCAGAGTGACCATGGATGCTTCTCAGTTAGGGTGGGGAGGCATTGTCTGGGGAGGGCGGTGCAAGGCACATGGTCCCCAGTAGAGGCTAATTTGCACATCAACGTCCTAGAGATGAGAGCAGTGCTTTTAGCATTGCAGGCCTTCCAGGGTGCTCTTCCCTCAGGAACTATTGCAATTCAAATGGACAACATGCCAGTAGTTTGGTACATCAGCAAGCAAGGAGGAACCAAACCATACCCATTTTGTTGGGAAGCCCTCAGAGTGTGGCAGTGGGTGATCTCATCAAACCATTTTGTCATAGCAGTGCACATTCTGGGGAATGTGCCCTGATCCCCCCACAGGGGAATTACCGAGGGATGCTGTTCTTTACAATTGGCCCCTACGGTCTCCTTTATGCCTTTCCTCCAATTCCATTAATTCCCAAGTTCCTACAGAAAGCAATCAGGTTGAAGAGCACAGATGTTATGTGATCCTATCTCGCCTACATTCTGACTGATGGGTTCGGAGCCGATCCCTCGGCTCCGACTCGGCACGCTTATGCCAAAGAGCGAAGTCTCTTATTGGCTGAGCTTACTATATCCCAGGATGCACCACTACCAGTCCCCCAGATCTTGTTTGCCGCTAACTAGCAAAGACGTGGTCTCGAGCTGGCTGAGCTAAGTAGTGTTTTTCACTAACTTTTTCTGTCAGGAATTTTCTATTTCTATAACAAAAAGCTGTTTTAACGACTATACCGTACTTTTTGTGTGTGATTGAGTATTTTTTGTGAAAAATTTGTGTGTGATTGTGTGTTTGTTCTGACTAGAGGCCCCCCTTGAACTCAAGGGCCTTTCCCTGTCAGTAAATTTAATTTCAAATCCTTAGGGGTTCTAGGATCCCCTTTAGTTATTTTTCTGTAGTTGTCAGACTGTCAACCTTAATCGGCAACCGTGAGCTAATCATTGTAGTGACAGTCAATTTATAAAAAAAAAAAAACAAAACTGTGTGTTTTTCTGTGTTACTGAATTTGTTGCTATAATGTCTCAGGCTCCTAGGCCTTCGGGCTTTAAGAAGTGCACTAGGTGCAGCTTTAAAATGTCAATCACAGATGACCGCTCTCTCTGTGTTTATTGTTTGGGCGCTAAACATTTGCAGGAGTCCTGCAGCGTGTGTCACGCGTTTTCCTCGAGGGTCCTCCAAGAGAGGAAAAATAAACTTATTTTGAAAGGCCTTATAAAACCCTCTTTTGAAGAAGCATTAGCGTCCTCTCCTTCTCCTGCTAAAAAGAAAAGGGCGTCGGCTCCGACCAGTCCGTCGGACCTGACCGCCAAAAGACATAGGCAGGCTTCTCCTTCGGCTCCACAGACTTCGGAGCCGAGGGCGGAAAGGTCTGCCTCGATGCCTCCAGTCTCGACTCCTCTGGGTTCGGAGCTGACGGCTGGGGCATCGAGAGGCGGGTTACCTTCATCGGCTCCACTGATCTCGGAGCCGATGAAGGTTGTCCGCTCAGACACTTCCTCCTCGGCGCCGAAGTCCTCTTCGGCACCGATGGAAATTGGCTTGTGCTCTCCTTCGGCGCCGATAGTTATCGAGTCGCCTCGGAGCCGGTCCCCTAGTCCCTTGGAGCCGTTGGAGAGACCTACTCGAACCCGTTCGGTCTCCTCCAGGTCATCGAGGATGTCAGATTCGGACATAGACAGGGTGCTCCAAAGACTGTTCCAGTCCCCAGTCTTTCAAAAATTTTTCGGCTCCAACCCAATTGGCTTGGAGCCGATAGCCCACTCCATTGCCATTCCTCCTCCGACCGCCACGGCTCCGTCGGAGCAGGTGCTGATGGAGCCAGTGGAGATCCTAGGGTCGGCTCCGACCCTTACTCCAACCCGGCCTTGGTCCGAGTTTAGCACACGGACTTCTTCGGCCGGACCCGGGGGTGACGTTTCGGGACCTATGCTGTCGGTTCCGAGCCTCCCTCTCGGTGCTTCGGCCGCGGGACTTCCGTCTGCTATCATGGCTCCGGGGACCGAACACTCCCAGGATTCTGGGGGTCTGGCTTTCAGAGCTATGAGGAGTGCCTTGGCCAAGTCTTCTTCGGCCATCTCTACGGCTTTACCGGCACCTTCCCTGGGCATGGAGACTGGGTCTTTGGCAGTTCCCTGTCTCTAGGCAGCGGAGCCCCGGGGCCTGAGGTTACCCCCACTGGGGGTTCCCCTCCTCCTGAGGGTTCTTCGGAGTTGTCTTCGGAAGAGCCCCCAAGGAAGAGATCGTGCAAGAGGAAGCATGTGGACTCCCCCGACGAGTCTCTTACATCGGACACTGATCTTGATGATGCGGAGGGGTCCCCAAAGTCGTCCTCGGATGATGTCTCATTTGCAGACATTCTAGAAATCCTTAAGCAACGAGGCGGCTGGAATTCCAAACCCCCCTCCGTTGATGAGTCAGTGTTTCTCAAGGCCTTCGGGCTCAGCCCTCCGCCTCCTGGGTGTCTCCGCCCTTGACGAGCTCCTGGATTTGGTTTGTCGGAGGGCGTGGGAACACCCAGATACTGTGGAACCAGTGCCTTCTCGCCCTAACAAATTTTTGTCTGCCCCACCCGAGAAGGAGTTCTTGACGAAAGGCGTGGCTGTAGATGCCATGGTGGTGGCATCTGCTACCCAGCAGGACGTGGCAGAGGCTTCAACGTCCGTCCATCCTCCTAATAAGGAGTCTAGGAGCATGGACCGATGCAGGAAGCGCACCCTGACTTCAGCGGCCTTTACTCTGAGGTCCCTGAATTATTTGGCACATTTCACCGGACTACAGAGGGATCTGGTCAAGGAGCTCTCAGACTCCCTCTCAGGTAACCTACCTGAGCAGCTAGCCCAGTCGGTTAGCTCTCAGTTGGCTATCCTTACCTCGATTTCTAACTCGTCCATGAGGCTCATTTCATATGCGGCCGAAGGGGCGGGCAGAGCGGCAGGCACAGGCGTGGCTCTACGGAGACAAGCCTGGCTCCATTTGTGTCATTTCGCGGAGGCCTTCAAGTCTTCCTTTGCCGACGCTCCCTTTGATGGGTCCTCTTTGTTTGGACCCAAGGTAAAAGACACTCTTACCCGCTGTGAGCAGGAGGGAAAGACTTTATCTGCCGTAGGAGCACGTTATTCCACTCCCTTTCGGCCTTATCCCAAGGCTAAAGGAGGAGGGAAGATGTGGTTCCGCAAATCACAGAAATTCTTTCCCCAACAGCAGGAAGATTCCCCTTCCAGAGGCAGAGGACGGGGAAATTATTCTGGGAGACGCCGTCCCAGAGGCGGCAGAGGCCCCCACAACAATGGAGACCACGAGTCCTTTCGTGGCTCTTCAGCCTCCCACACTCCATGAGGGATTGCCCGGCTGTGCTGCTCCGGAGCCAGTCGGGTGCCGTTTTGCCAAGCACCTAAAAGCCTGGGAGTCTATTACTCAGGACAGATGGGTGCTTCGGATTATTGCTGGAGGTTACACCATTCCCTTCACACACTCACCCCCACCGTCCAAAAAAATCCTGGACCCACCACCCAGTCAAAGGGAAATTGCAGCCGTAGAAGCTTCAAAGCTGCTGGAAAAAGGAGTCATCCAACCGGTCCCCAAAGACCAGATCGGATCCGGAAACTACTCAAGGTTCTTTTTAGTGCCAAAAAAGACAGGGGACCTGAGACCCATATTGGATCTCAGCAAACTAAACCAGTCCATCATGAAGTCCAAATTCCGAATGGTCACCTTACAATCCATTCTCCCATTGTTGGAGAAAGATGTTTGGATGTGCTCCATAGATCTCAAGGACGCCGATTATCACATACCGATACATCAGGCATCCAGGAGGTATCTGCGCTTCAGCCTGGGAGACAGTCATTTCCAATTTTGTGCTCTGCCCTTTGGTCTCACCACAGCCCCCAGGGTGTTCACCAAGTGTTTGGCAGTAGGGACTGCTCACCTGAGGAGTCTCGGATTCCAAGTGTTTCCCTATCTGGACGACTGGCTCCTGACTGCCACCACCAGGCATCTACTACTAGAGAACCTACAAGCCACCATCTCCCTGGGTGCTTCCCTGGGAATTACATTCAACTGGTCAAAGTCTGTCTTGCTGCCTTCTCAGCGCATAAGATTCATAGGAGCAGAGATAGACTCAAAATTGATGCGAATCTTCCTTCCTACCGAAAGGATACAAACATTACAAGGTCAAGTCCGAGCCCTGCTTCTAAGATCCAAAGCCCCAGCCAGGTTGGTCCTGCAACTTTTAGGTTCAATGTCTGCTACGGTTCTCCTAGTTCCTCTGGCAAGATTGCACATGAGAATTCTTCAGTGGCTGTTATCGACACAATGGTCCTTTCAGGATCTCCCCCTCAATCATCACATACTGATTACAGAAAGCGTGCAACCGGGACCTCCGCTGGTGGCTTCTGCCATCCAATCTGAATCAGGGAAGACCTTTTGTTATGCCCCCTCCGATAGCCACCTTGACGACGGATGCCTCCCAGACGGGGTGGGGGGGCATTGTCTGGGCAGGTCAGTTCAGGGTTCTTGGCTTCCAAACGAAACCTTTCTCCATATCAATGTGTTGGAAATGAGGGCTGTACTTCTGTCCCTACAAGCCCTCCACAACTTTCTCCCTCAAGGCATTATCGCTATCCACACAGACAACATGTCGGTGGTCTGGTATCTAAACAAACAAGGAGGGACCAGATCTTACCCCCTTTGCAGAGAGGCCATGAGGGTGTGGGAATGGGCAGTGGCTACCAACCGCTTCCTGGTAGCGACCCACATTCCAGGAAAATCCAATGTATTGGCAGACAGACTGAGCAGGACTATTCTTTCTCCTCACGAGTGGTCCCTGAACGAAGCTGTAGCAGCTCAGATTTTCAAAAGATGGGGGATTCCGTGCTGCGACCTGTTTGCAACACCACAAAACACGAAGTGCAAAGGTTCTTTTCCTTGACCCCGTGTCAAGGGAAAGCAGCTACGGATGCTCTAGTCCAACCTTGGCCAACAGGACTGCTTTACGCTTTCCCTCCGGTTCCACTCCTTCCCAAAGTCATCCAGAAAGCTTCCCAATTGGGGTCCACAATGATTCTAATTGCTCCGTACTGGCCTCGTCAGGTATGGTTCCCCTACCTACAGAAATATGCTCTGGACGGTCCCTGGTTGTTGGATCTAACTCCGGACCTTCTGATTCATCAGTCGGGACAACAGCACCAGTCCCTTCACACTTTGAAATTAGCAGCTTGGCTCCTCCACTTCCGACCTTAGTCAGAAATCACACCTTGGACCCTGAAGTTATTCACATTTTATCTTCAGCCCACAAACCCACCACTATGAAATTGTATCACAGTAAGTGGAAGAGGTTTGCTATCTGGGCTCAACTCAGAGGCTTAGACCCTATTACTGCCCCAATACCAGACGTCTTAAAATTTTTAACATCCTTGTTTAATCAAGGATCTTCAGTCTCTACTATTAAGGTCCAACTAGCAGCTATCTCCAAATTTCACGAATCCATAGACCCACCTTTGATGAGTAGCAGATTATGTAAAACTTTCATGAAAGGTGCTGTGCTTTTAAGACCCCAGTTTTCATCCTGCGCCTCCGTGGGATCTTGATTTGGTACTTAGTGCCTTAACATCTTCCCCTTTTGAACCGGCTGCTACATGTGAGTTGAAATATCTGTCTTGGAAAACTGCCTTCTTAATTGCAATTACCTCTGCAAGAAGAGTTTCAGAACTTCAAGCCCTATCTATCAAACCACCGTACTTGATTTTTCACAAGGATAGAGTATCACTTAGGCCTAATCCATCTTTTGTTCCAAAAGTTTGTTCTAATCTCTGTCTCCAACAATCTCTAGAGCTACGAGTTTTCTTTCCAAAATTTTCAAACAAAGCGGAATACACCTTGCATAAGTTGGATGTTCACAGGCAATTGCGCTTCTATCTAGACAGGACTCAACAGATTCGAAAAACAGACCAATTGTTTGTGTCCTTTTCAGATAATAAACTGGGTAAAACCATCACTAAAGCTACTATTGCCAAATGGATTAGAGATTGCATAACTCAGGCTTATTCCTCTTCAAATAAGCAACTTACAACATCCGTCAAAGCTCACTCTACTAGAGCTATGGCTACCTCTATTGCATTTCATTCCAAGCTCGCTATTTCTGAGATTTGTGCTGCGGCTACTTGGTCCAACCCGCACACTTTCATTTCCCACTATAAATTGGATGTGGCATCTAAAGGGCGAGCATCATTTGGTTCCACGGTACTCAGGAGTGTTTTCCAGTGAGCCACCCAGGATTCAGGTGCTAGGGACGCTGTCCCATCAGTCAGAATGTAGGCGAGATAGGATCACATAACATCTTTTAGTTATGTACTCACCATAACTTCAGATGTTTGGGATCCATCTCGCCTACATTCCTAATACCCACCCTCCTTCCCCCTGCCTTGGAGATCAGAAGAGATTGAACGGTTTGAGTTCTACTGTTTTTATCTTGTTTCATCTGGCGATGTTATATAAGCAGTGCGTGCGTGTGTGCATGTATGCGGACAAACTAGATCTGGGGGACTGGTAGTGGTGCATCCTGGGATATAGTAAGCTCAGCCAATAAGAGACTTCACTCTTTGGCATAAGCGTGCAGTCGAGCCGAGGGATCGGCTCCGAACCCATCAGTCAGAATGTAGGCGAGATGGATCCCAAACATCTGAAGTTATGGTGAGTACATAACTAAAAGTTATCCTCATTGCACCTTATTGGCCTCAACAGGTTTGGTTCCCCTTACTTTGGCCTCATGTAATTTGACAGTCTTGGATTCTGGATCCAACTCCAGATCTCTTGTCTCATCCAAAAGGCAAGGTTTATCCGGACATTCCAAATCTCAAGCTGATACCATGGCTTCTCCAATTCTATTAACAGCCAGACAACCTATGCTCTCTTCCCCTGTCTGACACATGCTGTTATCTTCTCATAAACCAGCTTTACACCAGTAAATGGAAGAGGTTTGCACATTGGGTGCTCCAGCATAACATTGAACCTTTTTTGGCTCCAGTTCGTGATATTCTTCAGTTTTTAGCTTTGCTTTTCAGTGAAGGGGCTTCAGCTTCCACTATCCAAGTCCAATTAGCAGCTATTTCCAACTTTCACATTGGTTTTCAAGGCTCCTCAGTTGCTTCTCACAGACTTTTTAAAGCATTCATGAGGGGTACTCTTCTTTTAAAACCTCCTTACAAAGATCCTTCTCTTCCTTGGGACCTGAATTTGGTGTTGTCTCCCTTTGAACCAACTAATGAATGCAATATTAAGTTCCTATCTTGGAAAACTATTTTCTTAGTGTTGATAACTTCTACTAGAAGGATTTCACAGATTCAAACCTTGTATTCTAAACCACCATATCTAATTTTTCACAAGGATAGAGTCTTGCTCAGAACCAACCTCTCTTTTCTACCTAAGGTGGTTTCAGAGACCAATATCAACTAATGTATTAACCTGCCACTGTTCTTCCTCAACTTCTCTAACAAAAGTGAATATTGTTTACATTTGCTAGATGTTCACAGACAATTAAGATTCTGTCTTCACAGAACAAATGATTTCAGGAAGTAAGACCAATTATTTGTTTCTTTCTCGCTTACTAGACTGGGAAAACCTGTGAGCAAACTGATGTTAGCCAGATGGCTCACTGATAGTATTTCATTCATATATACCATATTGGGAATTTCCTTGTCAAAACCCCTGAAAGCCCATTCAACCAGAACCATAGCAATGTCAGCTGTATTCCAATGTAGAGCTTCCATGGATGATATCTGTGCAGTGGTAACTTGGGATACTTCCCATACATTTATTACTCATTACATATTGGATCTGGTCTCCAGGGGTAGAGCATTATTCAGCTCAGTGGTGCTTAGGAACATCCTTCCTTGAGTCCACACAGGATATAAGGTAACTGGGGACTCTGTCCCACAGGTTGAGGATAGAATGAAAATTGACAACATCAGATAAAGTTAATGTACTCAGCATAACATTCCATATGTGTTGTCCATTTTCATTCTTCCTCAACTCCCCTCCCTCAAACCCCGTAGCCTTGATTTCTGAAAAGAACGGATGATTGATTGATTATTACCTTTTTTGGTATAATTTTCCAGTTCCAGATATAGTCTCCATGAAAGCCTCTGTTAGTTTCTATCAGCAAACTCTATCTGAGGTAATTGAGATAGGTGCATTGTGTGTAAGGGATAAGCTCAAGAGTTTTTGGTTCCCTTGAGCTATTGTAGAGGTTGAGTTGGTTCAGACGTATCAGAACCAAACCCACAGGTTGAGGAACTTTTTTTTGCAATTATTCCTGAGTTTCTCCAATCAAACCCATGTATCTATTAAGAATTTCTCAGGACTTTAGGGTACATGACATCAAGGATTCTCATGCTTCCCCTGGCCAGACTTCACATCAGGAAAATACAGAGATAACTCAAGATTAATCTGGATTCAGTATCTACACTCTATGTCCTTTCAGATTCCAGTTATGGGATTTGCAAAGAGGGAGATTCTATGCTGAGTAAAACAGTTGCTTTGCAACCCATGTTCTTTATTCTCACTTCTAGCCCCCCTCCTTACAGTCTGCCACTAAAGATACATCAATTCTGGCATAGGACACACTTTCCAAACAGGTAAAGGTATAAGCTCTGTGGAATCCTCAACGTAGACAACACTTTAATGTCACAGAGATGTTGGCAGTGATCATGCTTGGAAAGCCTTAAATTATCTCAGGTCCCCAGGACCTCTTCATGTTTTCACAGGCAGCACAAAGAGTGGTGTGATACATAAAAGGGAGTATCAGATCTTGTCCTCTGCAGACTTGCTATGATAGCCTGGGAGATAGCAACTCAGGTCATTTGACTCTTCAGAATTCATGCATTCTGTCAAAGCAAGAGTTTTTGTAGACAAGTCCAGCAGAACCAAAACAGATTCCCATGTATGAAATCGTAACCCTTTGGGTATTCCAAGAATGGACCCTCTATGGAGACCACCTAACACAGATCTGTTTGCCTCTTTTCAGAATGAACAACTGAAGAAGTTTTGCTCCAGGACTCCTTGTTAACAGGCCTGGAAGACATATGTTTCTCATTCCCATGGATGGAAATGTTTTTGTATGTTTTTCCCACCATTTCCAGTAATAGTCAGGGTTCTTCTGAATATAAAGAAGGACTCTCCAGAAATTGTGGTGGTGACTCCATTTTGGCCTATGCAGCAGTGGTTCTCCCTTCTTTATAATTGGACTAAGGGCAGTTACCTCATGCTTCCCCACAGACTGGATTTATTTACACATGATAGGAATTGTTTGATATACCTCCACCTGAAAACCCAACTGCCTGGACGATAGAATTTTGATAAATTTTAGGCACCTTTTTTCTGAGATGTAGTAGGTACTAAAGGAGGCAAAAATATGCAACTAAGAAATCAAATTTGTCCAAGTTCAAAAAATTATGTGTATCATATTGACCATTGCTGCAGTAGTCTTAGTTATATGGATTATATCCTGCCAGCTGGCCAGCTCCCAAAGCTTGAGAACACTTCACATGCACTCAAACCACTAGGCAGCTCAAGCTGAGCTAACTAAAAATGGAGGTTTGAATGCCGAGTCCTTCAGAGCTTTTCTGCCACTGAAGAGAGTGCTCCTCTGCAAGCTTTCGAGGATTGACAGTCAGCTTGTGTTGTGCCAGTTCACTTCAGAGAAAAAATTTTTTTTCACATTTTAAATTTATCGTTTAAATGTACTTCCTTGGTTAGGAAAGTTTTTTGTTTTTTTTTAATCTACGTGTTTGTATTTTAACATTTATTTTGTCATGAGACTTAACTGTACATTTAAACAGGAATGCACGTTTTTCCTGTCAGTTTAAAAAATTATCTGATATTGTCATTTTCATTCATTCATTCCTCAATTGATGGGTCTCAGATCTGACCTTGGATCCAGTTTGGCCACTTTTACCACATTCACACTTCCAACTCTCAAATTGCTCCCTTTACCTATAATGCTCTGTCACGCTAGCATACCTGAGATATTGTTTGCTTTCATATCATTCATATGTGGATCTTCTGCTCTCCAGCTTTAGGATGCAAGATAAGTCATTTTTTGTGAGCTTTTCAGAATTTTCTTCTTCTGATCTTTACCACCCTTCCTCCCTTAACCTTTGCTTACAGTGTTCAGGCTTTCTTTTCATTAACCTGGCCATTTTCTCTCAGACTTTCCTACTCTTTTAGGGGTAAACCTTTAAGTGCCATTGTTGATACTCCTTTTTCTTCTTTAGTTTGCCTTTTCTGCCGCATTTACCATATTTTTCTCAGTATTGTTGTTGGTACCTTCACTTCTATCCAAAAAAAAAAAAAAACAGACTTTATTTTTCTTTACTCTTTGTCAAGATGTCCAAGAAGCCTATGGGCTTCAAAAAGTGGATTTCCTGTGGTCATAAGATCCCCAATTAGGATGCCCACAGGGAGCGCGTTTATTGCCTGGGCGCTGCCCATTTGGACACTCAGTGCTCTATTTGTGTGGGATTTAATTCTAGAGCATTGAGTGACAGAAGGAATGCATTAGTTTTGAAGGGTCTGTTGCCTTCTTCTTCTTCTTCTTCCTTTTTGTCTGCTTAGGCTCAATCCAGTGATAAAAAGTCTGACAGAGGGAAGCCTGACTTGCCTCCTAAACAGAAAGACTCCAGGAAGCAGTCCCCTGACCATTCTCCCAAATCAGCTCCAACAGTTGAGCCTCAGGCCAAAGTTTCAAAACAGTCAGATACAACATCCACAGATCTTAGCTCTTCAAAGGCTAAGTTACCAGGGAAAGTGTCTCTATGCATCACTTCAGAGCAGATATCTCCTCAGCTCCCTTCCCCTTTCCTGTAGGACACACCAAGGAGACTCTCCAGACCTTCTTCAACCAACCTCTCCCTTAGGTCCTGCAGGAGCCTATCTGAAGCAAAAGAGGACAGAATGATGAGGAAGTTCCTCAGAGCTCAGATATAGATGGGATGATCCTGGCTCCATTTCCCATCGTACCTGTCAGCCTGCCCTACACCCAGCCTCAAGTGATATGAGCTGTGGTTTCAGAGCCCTCAGAAGACAGGCCATTCTTCCACTCCAACCACATTCCTGAGTCACCTGGTTCCTAACTTTTCGGAGCAGGATGACTCACAGAACTGAAGCGTTGCTATCAGCTCCAGGGGTTTAGGGTCAACTCTGATGCTGTCAGAGGCATCATTGCCCCTTGGAGCCTAGGTGCTGGATAGTTCGGGTCTGACTCCCACCTCAAGACAGGGGTCTGTGGGGACTCAATGTGCGACAACACAGGCTGGTTTTGCTCTGGTGTGGCTGGCTGCTGTTTTCCCCTGGACCTTCTGTCTTTGAGGTACTGGAGAGGACCTTCTCTGTACAGAGAGAGAGGACATTTTTAATGCCCCTCAGATTCCATTTGTGTCCTCCATTGAATTTGAGCTCTGAGCCTGTCAGGTCAATACCACCGGGGACAGCCAACCTGATTAAGCCTTCAGTTAGTCCTTCCTCAGGAGTCCCCTATCACTTTCAGTACCTCACCAGACCATCCCACTGAAGAGGTCCATCGAAAGAGTACATGTAAAAGGAGACACCTAGATTCCCCCCAGGCATCTCTCACTGATGACACCAACTTTGATAAACCTTGCCTCCAAAAACAGTCTGTTACTTGGAAGCCCAACTTCTGTAAAGTAAAATCAAAATACTATTTACTTGACGCCCCTACCTCACTTCTTACTCCCAGACTCCTTACCCTTCTTCTCACAGGTGACATCCACCCCAACCCAGGATCTGACCTCCACTCTGCAGGCAATACTATCTCCTTACTGTCCACCCCTCCCCATTTTAGTATCCCCCCAAAACACATCTCCCTTTATTCCATAAACTTGGGAAGTATAATGAACAAAACCACAGAATTATATTCCTGGACATCCCAACACTCCCCAGACATCATAACCCTCTGTGAAACATGGCTAAAACCCCATATTCCAGACAAAGACATCCTCCTCCCTGGTTATAACATCTGAAGGCTAGATAGAACCCCCCCCAAAAAAGAGGTGGCATTGCCATCATGTTCTCAAACCACCTTACACTTACCCCCCCTAACTATCCCCTCCACTCCAACCTCTCTTGCAGAATTTCTTATTGCAAATTGTAAATTAGATACGCACACCTCATTTAACATAGCTGCAATCTACTTACCACCAGGCGACAACATAGCAGTACTAGAAAGCATCCTTTCCTCACTCTGCAAAGACCTCCCCAATGAAACCATACTCCTAGGAGATATTAACATTAACTGGCTAACACTCTCCTCTGACTCTCCCTCCTTCTCCATTAATCTACATTGTTTCACCCAGCTAATAACCACACCTACTAATACTACCAACTATTCTAATCATTCCTCCATCCTTGACTGGATCTAGTATCCCATCCCCAGAAATATCACTTCCCAGTCACTCTTCCCTATACTCTCAGCGACCACTGCCCAATTAAAGTCTTCCATTTTACTTCCCACATGTGTAGGCCATATAAGATCAAACCATGTCGCAAAGTAAGAAATTTTGACTCCAACAAGGTCAACAGCCATCTCTCAGGGATTAACTGATCATTTCTCAAGCAGTTACCTCTTGATGAAGCTTACTGGAATTTAACAACATATTCCTTAACCTACTCAACTCCCTAGCCCCCATACATAACATTAGAATAAAAGCAATCACATCCCCCTGGCTAACAAACCCCACCCGTTCCCTTGTGGCTCAGAGGGATAAAATCTGGAAGCTCTGGACTAAAACTAAACTCCTCTCCCACTTCCAAGAGTACAGACATCTACACAACCTTGCAAAGAAAGCCATCACCACTGATAAGAGAAACTACTACACAAACCCTCCTGAGTCACACCTAAATAACCCAAAGAAATTCTGGCATACAGTTAACCAAATCCTTCATCCAGGCAACCCCTCCTCACCCCATCCCAGCCCTACAAACACACCTCTACAAACTGCCACTAATATTAACTCCTACTTTACAGACATCATCAGCCAATTAACCATCCATCCTAACTCCAACACCAAGGCTATCCCACCCACCAACCCTCTTAAACCCTCTAACTCCTCCTCAACCTTCTCCCTATAAACTGTATCCACCAACTACATTAAATATCTGCTTATTAAACTTAAGCCTTGCTCCCCATCAACAGATAGTCTCCCTCCACTCTTTCTGCAGAAAGCAGCCAACTCCCTTGCCCATCCCATCTCTATTCTCATTAACCGATCCATTTCTGAAGCCAGAGTTCCTGCTATCTGGAAAAAATTCTACACCCTACCTATTCATAAAGGTGGCAACTGTACCGAACTCTAAAACTTTACACCCATTGCAATTCTATCACCTCTCTCTAAGATCTTGGAAAAATGTGTACACAAACAAATTCTACAACACCTCATGCAGAAGAACTTACACACCCCCACCCAAAATGGCTTTCATCCAGTTCATAGCACCTCAACTGCTTTCATTTCCTTCACTAACACCATCTCACAAGCCAGAAATCACAACAAACTAGTCTCTTGCCTCTTTCTTGACCTCTCAAAGGCTTCCAACACTGTCTCTCACCCCCTCCTCTTAAATAAACTCTCTGAACTAAACCTACCCACCTCAACTATTTCCTGGTTCTCCAGCTACCTCAGCAATCACTTCCAGTCAGTTAAATGGCTTTCTGCTATCTCCCCTGAACTTCCCATAAATATGGGGGTTCTCCAATATTCTATACTGGGCCCACTACTATTTAACATTTTCACCAATCAGCTATCTACCTCCACACCACTATCAACACTAGTACAATATGCTGATGGCTCCATAGTCATCACCATAGCCAATACCCTCTCTGAACTACATACTACAACTCAAAACTCCTTTTTGTCTATCGAAAACTGGCTCAACCACAACAACTTGATCCTAAGCGTAAAGAAGACTAAACTATTGCTCTTCATCCCAAAAACAATGACTCACCTTAAACCCTCTTCCTCTATCCCTTCACTTAACAATACAACTATCACAGTTGAAATACACACCAAACTTCTTGTGGTCATTATTGATGACCAGCTGCAATTTGACCTATATATTCACAGTAACATTAAGAACACCAACCAAAAACTTGGACTCCTCTGCAGGCATACAAACTTCCTATCCAGTAAAGCCAAGACAGCCCTATCTCATGTCTACCTATGCCCAGCCCATCTCTATGGCTCTCACTTACAAACCACACTCCTCTCTAAACTAGAGTCCACTTACAACAAGGTGGCCAAATTTGCTGCCGAACACCCCTACCATTCCCATCACTGCCCAGCACTTAGGAAACTAAAATGGTTAGAGCTTCCCCACAATCTTCTACTCTCACAGCTCCTGATAATTCATTTCTATACTGCACCAGCCCTCTTTCTGTCCTAGCATTACCCCTACTATCTCCCCCTACTCCCCACTTAGAACACTTCGCAGCTCAGAACAACATCTACTATCTATGTACAAGCCAAAACTCAAAATTGGCAAGAACCTCTACAGTTATTCCCCAGCCAAGAGATGGAATAAGCTTCCCCTGGACATTCAAACAAATTAAGCCTAAACACCATTTCAGAAACATAGCAAAAAAACATCTCAGCAATACATGGCTATGTCAGTGTAATCAGTCCCCCCAATTGATCTTATTCCTCTCTGCTATCTTGCCTCACACCTTTCTTCCCTGCATAAGCCAGGTCACCCCACTACTCTTCTCATTGACCAATATTTCACTACATTACTCTTGCCAGTTCTACCCTCTGCAGCTATTTAGGTGAAGTAAGGATTATATAAGGTTTTAAGCTGTATTCTACCAGATGTACTTATTAATCTTTTTGAATCTAGTTGTCAATAACTGCTAACCCATCATAATTTTTCTCATAGTAACTGTTGTTTATGTAGCTATGTATTATGTCTATCTACTTAATTAGTTAATTAGATATGTTTGTGGAGCTTTTCTCCCCAGGTCTCCACTGAAAAAGGGCTCCGGTCCAGCTGGACTAACCCGGTCAACAAATGTCAAATAAATAAACGGGAGGAGTCTCCCAGATTCTCCACCTGATGACATTTCCTTTAGAGAGATTCTGGAACTTCTCAAGCAAAAAGATAGGTGGCCTTCTGAACCCCCTTCCCAGAAGTAGCCAGTGTTTCTGCAGGCTTTAGGGCTAGCCCAACTACATCATGAGTGGTCTCACCAGCTGTTGAGTTGATAGACCTAGTCTCATGCCGTGCATGGAAGGAGATGATAATGTGGAGCCTATCTCCAGGCACCCAGATAAATTTTTAGCTCCTAGAAGGACGGAGCCCACTGGAGCAAGGTTGTCCCTGTAGATGCTGTGATTGTGGCAGCTTGTGGAGAACAGCTCATCTGTCCATCCCCCTAACAGGAAGTCTAGGGCCTTGGACAAATTTGGTAAGTACATTTATACCTCAGTTACCTTTGCCCTGTGGTTGCTGAATTGCCTGGTGCACTTTACCAGACTACAAAGAGATTTGACAAGGGAGCTGTCCAAATCTGTTTTTGGGTCTATGTCTGTGAAGGACCAGAAGAAAGCTCTGTCACAGCTGGCCATCCTTCAGTCCATTTCCAGTGCTTCCATGAGGCTTTTGTCTCATGCTGCTGAGGGTACCTCAGAGGCGACAGGACATAGCCGTTAGGAGACATGCCTCGGTGCACCTGTGTGATTTTGCAGAGCCCTTCAAGCCTTCATTCATCAGAGCTGCCTTTGATGGATCATCCTTATTTGGCCCCAAAGTAAAGGAAATGCTCTCCAGAACTCAATATGGAAAGAACTTGTTTGTCATTGGGATCCATTTCTCTACCACTCAGAGATCTCTTATGTACCTAAACAAGAAACAAAGAGATCTCAGAATCAACAAGTCGGTAAGAAGACATAGTTTTACAAGTTCAAAGGGCCTTTTCAAGACACATGTGGAGATGGTTCTCCCTGGGACAGATGGAGGAACTCTTAATGGAAAAGGCCATCTTCGCGGCAGAGGTAGACCACAGAACTAGGGTTTCAGGGATACATTCTTGGAAAAACCCTACCAGCATTCCAGAAAGGTTGCCTGACTGCTGCACTCTGGAGGCAGTCGGGAGGTATTTGTGCACTCAGAAGCCTAGGCATCCATGACAAGAGAAACATGGGTCCAAAGGATTATATCCAGAGTTTACTTCATACCATTTTCCCAAATCCCCCGTATAAAATGAAAAGGATTCCCAGTGTCCCACCCAATTAGAGGAAGGCAGTAGCCCTGGAAATAGAAAAGCTATTAGAAAAAAGAGTCATCCAAAAAGTCCCCCAGACCAGTTAGGGTCCTGAATGTACTCAAGATACTTTTTAGTGCCAAAAAAGATGGGGAACTTGAGACCCATCCTGGATGTCAGCAAACCAAACCAGAACATGAAATATTCAAAACAAAAAGGAAACAGCAGATGGACCCAGTAACGACAGCAAGGCTTGTAGATAAATCCGTCTTTAATACACAAGCAAAATCACGACATAAGCACTTTTGTAGTATCACTACTTCATCAGATGTAAATCACAGTAGCAGATCCCCTCCTTAAATACCATTAAAGTAAGTCACATGTAGCAAACCATTTACAAATTAAAGGAAAAAGCACTATAAAAAACTTTTTATCACTAAAACAAGAACGGTCTACAAAGACATATATGAAAAATGTTTAAAACAACATCCCTTTATAAAATAATTAAAACCAACATGTATAAAATACACAATGACATCAATATCTAAACTAATTCATTTTCTCCTCAAGGCTCTAGCCTTAAGTTTAGGTTTCAGTGGAACCCTATCATTCAGGTCATGCCCAAAATCCCCTCTCATTCTTATTATCCATTTCAACTCCATCTGTTCTGTTTGATTTCTAATATCTCCCTTTCTACTACTTTCCATAACTTGTCCAATTACTAAGAATTTAAAATAGTGTGTTGTATCAGTCTCAGAGACATGCTTAGAGAGAGCACTCACTGCATCGGTCTTACCTATATGGTAATAATGCTCCCTAATTCTGTCTTTTAATGCTCTGTCGATTTTACCAATGTAGAATTTTCTACATATGATGCAGTGTGCCAAATAAACAACATGGAGAGTGTTACATGAGGCTTGAATACTAAACTTATATGTTTTATCTTGGTCGGGGTGACTAAACACCCCACTACTGTCTATATATTTACAAGCTTGACAGTGTCTGCATGCTACGGTACACCCATCACGTACAATATGTTGTTTCTGTTTAGGGTAACATAACCGTCTCTTAAGCAAACACATATTCTTGTAAACAAATAATGGTCTAACATCAACTATATCAGTGATGTCGCTATCTGTTGTCAATACTGCCCAATGTTTCTCTATAACTTCCTTATAGAGTCTAACATCTCTGGAATAAGATAGACAGACTCTCAACCTACTATTTCTGTCCACCTCTTCTTCAATTTTCTTCTCATACTTCTCTCCAAAATAAGGTCTAGCTCTAGTGTCTCTTAATCTGACTACTGTTTCAATATTCTCAGTGATCTCATGATGTTTATATCCCCTCGAGGCTAATGCATCCTTCAATAACCCAGTTTGTTTGTTAAAGTCAGATTCTCTCACACTTAATCTAGATACCCTATAAGTCTGACTCCTAATAACACTTCTAAAGACATGTTGTGGGTGCATACTATCTTTGTACAAAAGATGATTACAGTGACAAGGTTTCCTATGTAATTCTGTATAAATGCGTCCACTAGTGTCACAGATTACTGTCACATCTAGAAAATCAACAAAGGGTGTAGAGATATTATGTGAAATCCTCAAACAAGTAGTGGTCTCATTAATATATTTGATAAAGTCATGCAAAGTGGATATCAGACCATCCCAAATGAGGAAAAGGTCGTCCACGAACCTACAATAAAAAACGACCTGGGCTTTAAAAGGTCCCTCGCATACAAAACTTTGTTCCCAAACACTCATCACAACATTGGCGTAGCTATGGGAACACGAAATGCCCATAGCTACGCCATGTCTTTGCCAATAATAATGCCCACTGAATAAAAAAACATTATTGTTCAAAATACATTCCAATAATTGGCATATTAATCTTATTTTAATACTGTCAAATTCTGTATGTTGTGACAAAAATTGCCCAATACTCAATAAACCCTCCTCAGTAGGGATGACCGTAAATAGAGAAGTGACATCAAGTGTCACTAAGTACAATGCTTGCCTTTTTTTATACATTGTAAGAAAAGAATACAAATCATTTAAAAAATGCTGTGTATCTCGCAAAATATTGGGACATACATTCAACACTGTCCTTAACTGCTTCTCTATATAAATGGAGGCTGGTTCTGTTCACCAGTTCCTACCTACTACTATCGGTCGAAATGGAGGTTTCAAGCGGTCTTTGTGTATTTTGGACAGGCCCTGAATGACGGGTATCAATGCTTCCCTCACTATCTGATAATTATATAACTCTGTCAATAATACATTCATCTAAAAGCATTACAATAGTACTGTTGACTTTCTTAATCATAAAATCAACCTGTTCAAGAGCAATCCTTGTATAAAAACATTTGTCATCCAACATACTTTCCATAGCTTTATTATAAACAACAGTATCAAAAATTACAATAGGCCCACCCTTATCAGCGGGTCTAATGATTAAATGACAGTTATTCTGTAAATCATTCAAAGCTTGATATTTATCTTTGGACAAATTAAATTTACCACACAATCTACTGCTATTAGAACTACACATCCTATAAAAATCATCCAGACATAATTTCTCGAAAGCTGTAACTAAAGGGTGAGGGTTAGTTATAAATGTACTAGGCTTACTAAACAATTTCCTCCCATTATCAGTTTCACAATTTTTGAAACACAATTTCAATAAGATATTTCTAATAAATAATTTACAGTCAATAATCGCCTCTGCGAAATCTTGCTTCTTGGTAGGAATAAATGTTAAGCATTTTGACAATACTCTGCTCTCAGCAGCAGTTAAAACATGGCTGGACAAGTTCCAAATTAGTTTATTCATACCTTGTTCAGGAATTTCTTTATGGTCGGCGTACACATAGCCTCGTCCTCTGGCTTCCTCTTCATTCTCGTTCTCCCCCGAGATCGAGACCTGTCTGTGTCTCTCTCCAACATTTTGATGGGTAAGGAAAACTTCTACTGTCCCTGTAAAAAAGGACCTGTTGTCTGGACTAAGCTCGTTGACGCTGACGTGGAGCCTGTCGTTGTCTTCGCCACACTCCCGGATTCATTAGACTGATGCACCTATGCTGTAACCTGGATAGTGCGCTTCCTCGTTCCTGATGCTACAGCCGATTCGGGATTGGCTGACTGCAACGACGCTTCCTTGTCTTGATCGCAAACCTCACTCACAGAGGGAATAGCATTACTGCTCATTGATGCAGGTGGATTTCGAATTACAGAGGCAGTACTTGTATTATCTTGCACAGTTCGCGGCCACATGAAAACATTGCATTTCACAAAGTCTGCTCTGTCTCTGCATAATTTTTTGTACTTAATGCGACACAGTCTGCGTTCATAGGCTGTAACAGAATCTATGACCTCTGTGATATGTTTTTCAACTAAATCACTGTCAAAGTCATTAAACAATGCGTTATACAGATCTTTTATCTGAACAAATAATTCATTCATTTCAGTTTTTGCATGTTTGATGAGCAGCTGCATATACTTTCAGCTACACTCTAAGTTAACCATTTGCCATTCTGTTAACAGTTGTGGTACAGCATTCCCTTGTGCAGGCATTAATAATACCCTTAGTCCTCGTGGAACTATTTTCTCTTGTAGACAAACCTCTAAATGGAAGTTTTAATACTGTAGTCTTCTTAGTTTGAACATGCTGCTTTCTATTAATCGAATTTTAGTCTTTAAAGCTGCAATATCCTTAGGGACATTAGAAGAAACACAATCAGTATCATTGATACAAAATAAAGGGTTTGACTGTCCCTCAAGCACAGTAAAAAATCTTACTGTAGTATGTTCCATTTCCATTTCATCATTTCTAGGAGTATAGTCCAGTTCAATAATATCATTAGTGACTTCAGCCATCTCCTTACTCTGGTTGGTTTAACAGAAACATTGTAAAAAAACAAAAAAAAAACACCATCCACAATGAGTACCCGGGTCCTTCCAGAAAAGTGTTCAAAACAAACAGGAAACAACAGATGGACAGCAAGGCTTGTAGATAAATCCGTCTTTAATACACAAACAAAATCAGGACATAAGCGCTTTCGTAGTATCACTACATCATCAGATGTAAATCACAGTAGCAGAACCCCTCCTTAAATACCATTAGAGTAAGTCACATGTAGCAAACCATTTACAAAATAAAATTGTTTGCTACATGTGACTTTAATGGTATTTAAGGAGGGGTTCTGCTACTGTGATTTACATCTGATGAAGTAGTGATACTACGAAAGTGCTTATGTCCTGATTTTGTTTGTGTATTAAAGACAGATTTATCTACAAGCCTTGCCGTCGTTACTGGGTCCATCTGCTGTTTTCTGTTTGTTTTGAACATTTTTCTGGAAGGACCCGGTGGTTGGAGGCTGTTTTGTTTTGTTTTGTACTATGAAATATTCAAAGTTTTGGATGGTCATGGTCCCTTTTGCCCCAGCTGCAAAAAGATGATTGGATGTGCTAGATAGATCTTCAGGATGCTTACTATCACATCAAAATGAACAGGTGCTCAGAAAATATCTGTGTTTCCAGCTGGGAGACAGTCATTACCAGTTCAGAGCACTTTCTTTTGGACTCACTACAGCTCACAGGGTGTTTATCAAATGCATGCCAGTGGTAGCAGCTGAGAGACAGTCATTACCAGTTCAGAGCACTGCTCTTTCGACTCACCATAGCCCTCAAGGTGTTCACCAAATATATGCTGGTGGAAGCAGCTCACCTGAGACTGCATGTATTCCAGGTGTTTCCATATCCAGACAACTGGGTCCTAACTGCTGTAACCAGGCATCTACTTATACAAGCGGTGGACTACTTGCTCCAGTTATGTCACCATTTAGACATTATAGTCAACTACAACAAGTCACAGCTCACACCTACACAGAATCTGGAGTTCATAGGTGCTTGTGTAGACAGGGTCAATCAGATAGTGTCACTTCCTCCAACAAGAGTACAGACACTCAGATCACAGGGTATGGGAGTGATGTCAAATTCTTCTCCTCAAGCACAAGTCTTGTAAACCTTAGGGTCCATGGCAGCAGCAATCACTCTGCTTCCATTACCCAGATTTCATATGAGGATTCCACAGTGGACTCTGTCAGTACAGTGGTGTATTCCTCAGCAGCCCTTGTATGCATCAGTCAGGATCACACAAGTTTGCAAGAAACATCTTCTTTGGTGGATCCATTCAGATGATGCTTCTTAGGGGTGTCCATTCTTTTTCCCCTCTACTGGTAGCCACAGTGACCACAGACAGCTCACACTTAGGGTTGGGGGGCATTTCTTGCGAAGGACAGTCCAAGGTGTATGGTCCTCACAAGAGGCCAATTTGCACATCAATGTACTGGAAATGAGCAGCAGGCCTTTCAAGATGCTCTCCACACAGAGATGATTACATTTCAAATGAACAATATGTCAGTAGACTGGTACATCAACAAACAGAGGAGAACCAGATATTATTCTGTATGAGAGGCTTTGAGAGTCTGACAATGGCTGATCTCTTCCGGACACTTTCTCATGGCAACGCACATACCATGGAAAGTCATTGTGCTTGCAGACAAACTAAGCAGGTCCATTCTGATACCTCACGTGGTCTTTCAATGTCAAAGTGAGGGAAGGATTTTCCTTCACTTCTTCCACACAACTTTAAGTGTAGCAGGTTCTTCTGCCTGATCTCTCCATTGGGGGAGTCAACAAGAGATGCTCTAGTCCACAGTTTGCTTGTGGTCTTCTCTACGCTTATCCCGTTACCTGTATTCCCAAGTTTTACAGAAAGCATTCTGGTTGAAGAGCACAGTTATCCTCATTGCACCCTTCTGGCCTCATCAAGTTTGGTTTCCCTTTGTGTGGCCTCATCTCCTGCATCTGCCTTGGATACTGGACCCAAGTCCGGACCTCGCTGTCACCCATCAGGAATGACACATTCTGATATCATCGGTCTCAAGTTGACTACATGGTTTCTTCACTTCCAGTGATGGCTGGACAGTCCAGGCTTTCTTTTCCAGTCCACTGTATTCTTTTGTATTCTCAAAAGGTCTCTACTAGGAAAATTTACAAAAAAATAGATTTTCAATGTAGGCCTTCCAGAGAGACCTGGATCCTTTCTCTACCCTAGTCTCCCTGGTTCTTGAATTTTTGACAATGGGGCAATTTCCATTCACGTGAAAGTAATTCCTCTTTGGCTTCTTCAAAGTTGTGCAAGACTTTTCTTAAAGGCACATTTCTACTTACACCTCCAGTCAAGGATCCTACTCCCCCATGAGATCTGACTATTGTGCTGCAAGCTCTGACTCATCCTCCGTTTGAACCATCAGCGCAGACAGGTCTTAAATTTTTGTCCTGAAAAATGATTTTTCTAGTTGATATCACTTCCACTAAGTGAGTATCAGAACTCTAAGCCCTTTCCTCCAAATTTCCCTATTTGATTTTTCATAAGGATAGGGTTTCTCTATGCAACTCAAGTTAATTACTTTATCAGTAAAATACCTCTAGGAGTTGACCCAGTAGTAAGGGATCTGGGAACATATGTACAGAACAATCTGGCCTTTGACCAATGTGTAGCTAAGATGATAAGAAAATCATTCTGTGTCACCAGACTTATAGGTAAGGGTATGGCATTCAGTTCCAAAGAAGTTATAGAACCACTCTACTCGGCCCTTATCAGACATGTCATTGAATACAGTGCCCCTTTTGGTATGTATTTAACCAGACACATGCAGCAGTTGGAACGACCAGAAAGGTTTCTCACCAAAAGAATTCAGGGCATAAATATCCTGTCCTACACTGATTGCCTAAAGGCTTTGTTTCTGTATTCAGTGTCCTACAGGCTGCTGAGAGGAGATCTTTGCCTGGCTTACAGGCTTCATCAGACCCAGCTCTGATAGATCTGTTGCACATGTGCAAAACAAGCAACACCAGATGCAAATGCAAATGGGTTCTGATCATTCATCAAGGTTACACTAGATCCAGGGATCTGAACTTTGCTTTTGATATAAATAGGACATGCAGGAGAGAGACAGATATGTGTCCCAAAGGATCCCCACACAATGGAATAGGCTCTCCATTCTTGTAAAACAGAACTCACCCTTAATCCTATTGCAAAAAACCTTGACAATTGAATAGGAAATCGTAAATTTACCCTCAGTCTGGCCCTCATGTCCCTTATTGACAGAGGGTATCAATAAGAAAAGTATTATCCTAACACCCACCTGCAAATCCTTAGCTACCTCTGTACTAACATGCCCCCCCCCCCCTGTATGATACTTGGGACCCAAATGGTTTGGGATGTACAGCTAGGCTTGCAAGGGCCCTAGTTGTCATAAGCCTAATAACAACCTATGAACCGATGAAGAAAAATGGAAAATCTGCAGGGATTTCTCCTCAGATTTCAGATTCAGAGAACAGTTTCTGATTCTCTACATGTAAGTTTCTCTGAAACTATTTCCAGAATGTGCCATTTTTTTAAGGGGGAGTACAATGAGATTTCTCAGTCCCTCAGAAAATAGCATGAGCTGTTACAAATGGAATTTCCAGAACTTTCATGCATTCTTCCAGTGCTGTCAGCACTGGAAGATGTGTGTGTCTGTGAGAGCACTTTTCCTGTTAGTCAGCCAAAAAAGGCAGATAGATTGTATAAAGTTCCTCAGTCTTTTATGTTTTTATACACTCATCCCAAACCTGACCCAGCAACTATAGCTTCAGTTAATCCTACTGTGGCTAAACATTTTGCTAATACCAGTCTTTCTGACAAGGATGGGAAGAAATTATGTATGTGAAAAATAGTTTATGCTTCTGCAACTTTGATTTTCAGACTTTTAAATTGTCCAACGCATATGTTAAAGTTTATTCTGATTTTGAAAGAATGAGGAATGTTTTGTCTATTATTTCTTCTTATAAGGAAATATCTGCATTAAATAGTTTTGTTTCTTCCATCCTGCAGGTCACAACCCATTGTTCAAAGTGTGTATAGATCTCTGTTGATAATTCTTCCAGGGCTATGACCACCAGTATTATTTTGAGGAAGTCTGCCTGGGTGTGATCTCAGAACCTCCCATGTGATATGAAAAATGAGATTTTGAATTCTTTGGATAGAGATTTAGTTTTTGGTCCCTCTGCTTAGAGGTTGTCAAAAACTGTGATGAGAGGGGGTAAGCTGATAAAGCTAATACTGAGCATCTCTAAGACGTTTCAACCCTTCTTTTCCATTTTTTTAAAGGGATTCTCAAACCTCTTGTCCAGTTTTGGCAAGAAACAAAATAAATAGTCTCAGAAAAGTGCTGGTAAACAGATGTTTAAGAAGCAATGGTAAGGGAGTTCCAAAAATGATACAAGAACTCCCCATAACAAAGGACAATCCAGCAGGTTAGAACCACTGTTTAAGGGACCATGTCGTCCCCCCCACACTTTGGCAGTTCATTTTCCATCCCAAAACATTTGAACCTCCACTTCCATTGTTGACAGATAGTTTCAGACAGATGGATTCTGAAGATCATTCATCAAGGTTACAGGTGGCAGTGGGAGGAAATTCCTCCTTTCCAGGGGGTAATTCTTCATCTACCACACCAGACTCCTCTATTTTCCCCTGTCCTTCAACATATGCTATCTTAGGGAGTAATAGAAACAATTCATCCTTCTCAGTTTGGTAATGATTGTTATTCAAGGATGTTTTTGATACCAAAGAAAGAACATGCTTAGAGACCAGTTGTGGATTTTTTTCCTAAACCAATTAGTGATAGTGCCCAAGTTCTAAATGCTTTTACAAATTCTTTCTTAGTTAAGTTTCCTGGTAACACTAGATTTAAAAGATGCTTATTATCACATCCATATTCATCCAGATTTTAAGTGATATTAAGGTTTTGTGTGCATGGGTCACATTATCAGTTCTCTGCCGTACCATTTGGACTATCCACTGCATCAACAGTGTTCACAAAGTATCTAATTCCAGTTATAGCGCATTGCAGACTACAGGGTATCCATATTTTTCCATATTTGGATGACTTGCTTATTTTTGCCGAGTCTTTCAAAGTGTCAGGAATCTCTCACTGGGGTGAGAGATCTCTTACACAAGCTAGAATTCCAGTAGAACATTCAAAAGTAATTTCTGACTGCATCAAACAGAACTGTGTCCCTGGGGCATCTGCCAGACACCTTAGTTCAAAGAGCTTTTCTTCCACAGGAAAAAATATATCTATATCTAGATCTATTTCAGGGGTTTTCCACTCAGACTTCAGTCTCTGTGAGGGAATACCTGAGGCTTTTAAATCTCACAGCATCTATGGTTCTCATGATATCCCTGGCAACACGAGAAATATACAACAGTATCTGAAGCCTCTTTGGTTGCAGTACCAACACCCATTAACTTCTGAAGTCTCAGTTATGGGATTTGTCAGAAGAGAAATCACTTGCTGGAGACAGCAAATATAAATCAAGGTATCCCCTTCTCCCCTCCTGTTCCAAAACAGTGAGTCACCACAGACACCTCAGACTTTGTGTGAGGAGCGGTTTCAGGGAGGATAGAAATGCAAGATGTTTGTGGCACCAAGGACAGACACAAGTACATAAATATAAAAGAGATGCTTGCTGTAATCAAAGCAGTCATCTCTGTGAATCATCTTTGGTTCCCTGGACCTTCTCAAGTTGTTGCAGACAATACAGCCATGTAATACATTAACAAGTGAGGAAGAACCAGGTTTTCACCCCTCTGCAAACAGCCATGTTAGCTTAGGATGTAGCTTTACAGCATAATGTCACTCTCCAGTCTTCCTACATCCCAACAAAGAAAAGAATTGTGCTGTAGACAAGCTGGGCGAGACAAAGACAGAAGCTCAAAAATGGAAACTAGATCAGGCCATCTTCCAAAATTTTATCCATCTGTGCAGACTTCTTCAAGTAGACTTCTTTTCCTGCTCTCTGAACAATCAGCTGGCAAAATTGTGCTCCAAGACTCCATGCAAGAAGGCATAGAAGACAGATTTGTTTTCCTTTCCTTGGGCAGGAATGTTTCTGTATGCTTATCCACCCATTCCACTGATATTCAGTGTACTTTTGAAGATTCAAAAGGAATCTCCCAAGATCATTGTGGTGACTCCCTTCTGACCCAGGCAACAATGGTTCTCCCTTCTTTTGGAAGTGGCTAGGGGCAATTACCATCAGCTTCCTCATAAAATGAATCTATTCACACAAGAACAGGAATGTTTGATACACCCCAACCAACTACAGCTGACCAGCTGGATGATAGGATCTTAATTATCTTTACACACCTGTTTACTGAGGTTATACAGCAGGTATTAATGGAGGCAAGAAAGCCTGCTACTAGAAAATCATGTATTAGCAAATGGAAAAGGTTTTCTAGTTGGTGCCAACAACATAACCAACACTCATTCAAGATTAGTGTTTCTCTGATTCTACAATATTTGTGTGAATTATTATCCTTTTGCCTTTCTTCCCCCTCCATCAAGGTTCATTTATAAGCCGTTTCAGATTGTATGCCCATGGATCTTGCTCTTTTAATGTATTCCCATGTGAAAATGGTTTTGAAAGGGGTGTTGCATAAAAGACTTCCAAGAAAGCTGGTAGCACCTCCTTGGGATCTTGTGTTAGAGAAACTAGTATTTGCTCCATTTGAACCAGCTAAGATTACTTGAGTTTCTTAACATGGATAACTATTATACTGATGCTCTGACCTTTACAAGAAGAGTATCTTTGTTGCAAGCTCTTATGGTGAGTCAACTGTATCTCATTTTCCATAGGGACAGTGTTTCCTTAATAACTAATCATTTTTGTATGCCTGAAGTGGTATCCAAATTTACTTTAAATGAAATCGTTTTCTGTCGTGAACCTAAACAATAAAGGAGAAAGGATACTCCATACCTTGGATGTCCAAAGACAACTCGGGTACTATATTGTCAGAAGTAAATCTTTCAGATTTTCAAATAGATCAATTGTTCATTTCTTGTGAAGGTAAAAAGAGGAGACAACCTGTATCAAAACAAGCAATTTCCAAATGACTGTCTCAGGCTGTTGTTACCTTTTGTTATTTTCACCACAACAAAACTCTACCAGGGCCTTGGCTTCATCTGTGGCCTTTTTGAAAGGGTTGGACTCTAGAAGTATTCCAGAAGCATCAACTTGGTCCTCTGTGCATACTTATATAAACCGTTACAAACTTAATTCCTTCTCTAGGTGTAGATCAGGCTTTGCTAGGACCATACTCCAGGGGCTCCTGGACCCTTTCCCTTCCACTTCCTAAATGTCGTAAGCTAGATTAATTAAACCATATAGTGAAGGCTACTGCAGCAGTGATTGATATGATGAACATAGTACAGTTGTGTAAGTAATCTTATCATAATAGTAGATATTTGAATGATCTCTGCTGCAGTAGCAGCTTCCTCCCTCCATCCCTCTTTGTTTTTTGATTATGCCAGGGTGTATTTACACATATATAGTTTTACTCCTAGGTATGTCCTGTCAGCGCTCAATCTCCACCTCTGAAGGGCTTGGTGCTCAAACCTGAGCTTTTAGGCTGCCTAATGGTTTGAGCATGTGGAAGGTGTCCTGAAGCTTTGTCAGTTGGCCCGCTATTATATCCTTGGCAGGATATGACCTATATAATTAAGGCTTCTGCAGCAGTGATTATTCAAACATCTACTGTTATGGTAAATTTACTTACACAATTGTACTTTCTAGTTGGTACCAGTACAAGAACCAGGATCCTCTTCAGGCCTAGCTGCCCTGGTTCTTGATTATTTGCATGAGTTACTGTCCTCTGGCCTTTCTTATTCCTCTGTCTATGTTCATTCTCAGCCAGTTTTCTTTGTCTGCAATTTGATCTCTACCCCTTTCTAACCCAAGTTAAACAGTTTTTGAAGAGGTTGCTGCATATCTGCCCATCTAGAAAATAAGTGGCCTTTCCTTTGAATCTTAACTTTGCGATGGAAGAGGTTACTGTTTCTCCATTTGAACCAGCACATCAGGTTGATTTGAGCTTCCTAACGTAGTATACTGTTTTACTTTTTACTTTTTGCTCTGACATCTGCTAGGAGAGTATGTGAGTTACTTGTACTTACGGTGAGTCAACCCTACCTCGTTTTTCATAAGGAAATGATTTCTTTGAGAACTTTTTCTTTTTTATTTTATGCCTAAGTAGTCTGTGTCTAACATGAAGTCCAGTTAAGCCAGACTGCTCAGCTCCCTGAATCCTTTGCTTAACCAAATAATAAGGAAGAAAAGTTTCTTCCCATTCTGAATGTTCACAGACAGCTCAGATACTACCTAGAGAAAACCTGAGCCTTCAGCAAAGCTGATCAGTTGTTTGTCTCCTACAAAGGTGAGAAGAAAGGACAGCCATTGTCAAAGTAGACTGTTTCCAGTTGGTTGTCTCTTACTATTGATTTTTTGTTATGCTCACCATAATAAGCCACCTCCAGGGAGGGTTTGGACCCATTCCACAAGGGCTTTGGGTTCTTTGGTGGCTTTTGGGAGAACTCTAGAAGTATTGTAAAGGCAGCAATGTGGTCCTCTGGAAATACCTTTGTAAATCTCTACAAACTGGATTCATGTTCCAGGTCCAGAACAGGTTTTGCTAGAACCATTCTCCAGGGGATCCTGGAATCTTTCTTACTGTCGTCCCCCCTTGCTTAATTTTCCAAGTTATGGTAATCTAGCCATATAGCTTAGGCTACTGCAACAGTGATCTGTATACTGACTACAGTTGTGTAAATAAAGTTACTGTAACAGCAGATATTGTAATAGATCACAGTTGCAGTAGTTACCCTTTCCTCTAGCACCCTTATTTTGGCTGTTTTTCTTTTTGGATTGCCGTTGTCTGGTTATATAGTTAACTGTTGTGTTGTTTCATAACATTGTTCTTTCAAGGCTTTTGCCTCCCTTTCTAGGCAAACAAAAAATGCTCTGAATGTTTTTGCACTGTAAATATCTTTTTATGGAGCTCCTGACAGTTGAAGTGCATGGAAGGTGTCCTTAAGCTTTGAAAAGCTGGCCAATCATGAGGGGTAAGACTCATATAGTTTAGGCTCCTGCAAAGGTGATCTACTGTGATGGTAAGTTTACTTACACCACTGTACTTTTCTTTTTCCCATTTGCCAAAAGCTCTAGACATGAAACTCCCACTTGTTGCTCTGTCTTAGTCCACAGTTTATATTATCCTAACTCTAGTTTACTAGGGTACAGCCATACTTAGCTTTGTAGCCTCATGGATAGGTATTGTATTTATTTTAATAGTAGCAAAACAACTTCTATGTTCAGCCAGCAAATGAAAAGTTCAAGGAATGGCTAGTCAGCGAACGTTAAACACAGAATGTGGGAATTATCGAATAAGTTTATCTTTGAAAATAATACCATCAAATGCCCATAGTTGGCCAACATTGCGAACAGCCTTCATAAAAACACCTTCTCAACCGGGGGGGGGGGGGGGTGGATGTATGCCAACTCTGGAATTGCACTACAGTGGGGAATAGGGAAAATTTATAAAACGGTTTGTTTAGCTTCCCTTACACAGCATGGTACTTCATGGTTGTTGGCCAGCTATGGCCATTTGATGGTATTATTTTCAAGGATATACTTTTTAGGTAATTTCCATGTTCAGTGTTTAAAGTTCACTGATTAACCATTCACTGACATTTTAATTTGATAGCCAAACATAGACCCACAAAACCAACTGTGGTGACTTGTATAGGATTCCCTGTGTACGTCCCAGCACTAAATAGGTTCTTGTCAGTATGTAGTCAGCCATGTTCTCAAAAATTTGCCACAGTTTTGGGCCTTCTACTAATTCTTTTTTTAAAAATACATTTTCTTACCACTTCAACTTTTCATAACTTAGTAGCTGACTATAGTTTAGGAGGATAATTATTTACTTAGGTGAACTCTTCCTCTTTCCTGATGAGGAAGTTGTATTGTTGGAAATACATTTTCTGATTTGGAAAAAAAAATATTTTCCTCTTTTCTCATTTGGATAATTGCCATTCTTAAAGCCCTTTCTAACATGGAGCCCAGTATAATTTTTCACAGGTATAAGGTACAATTATACACAGATTATTGGTTTTGCCTAAACTAGTTTCTTAGTTTATTGTGAATCTGGCCACCCATCCCTCTGTGTATTTTTTAAGCATGTCTGTCCAAGGATATGGTCTACAAAAAGCAAAGAACACTAACCCCCTTAGATAGATAATAGTATCATCCCAGTTTCTAAGCTATATTTAAATGGCAAGCCTAAGACATAGCCTTATTTTGTATATAAATAATCAGTTTTTTAATGTATTAATTTGTTAACCAGGCAAGTCTTTCTTGGCACAAGTGCCTCTTTTAAATGTGACACTAGTACTGTTCGGTCAAGTAAAGAGAATGAGGGGAATCAAACCTAGAGCTACAACTTAAATTAAGTATAAATTGGAACTTATTTATTTATTTATTTAAATTTGTTGACCGGGAGTGTCCGACTGGACGTAGGTCCATTTTCAGCGGAAGCCCGGGGAGAAAAGCTCCGCAGTTAAAATAAACAGACAGTATTTACATTGGATTACATAGTGATTAACAGTTTACATAGCAATTACTTACAACATATTTACAGATGAAGAACATAGTACATCAGTAGACAACTAGAATCTTTATCTGTGAAGTGCATACCAGACATTAACAAATGTTACAAGAAGAAGAAGTTTGTGCTGTATAATAAGTACTGGCTTATGAGCATCTGAGCTTGCTATAATCAAGGTAGTTAGTGGAGTGGAAAGAAAGGTAGTGGTTGGATGGGGTGGATGATATTAGAGTGTGAGTTGCAAGGGCATAGCCAGCATGTTTTTAGTTGCGCTTTTAGTAAAGTTTTGAAGTGGGTGCATGATGGTATGGAGGTAATTGTGGGTGGGAGTGAGTTCCATAATTTGGCTATGGCGCAAGAGAACAGTGCTTCACCAGCAGAGTTATTGGCTTTAGTGATCTGCAAGTGATTTTTGCTGCTGGATCTTAGTGGTCTGGTGGTGTGATAGGGTTGGAGTAGATTCTGGAGGGATGGGACATTTAGTGGATGGTTTACTAGTTTGTGGGCGAGTGAGAGTTGATACCACTGAAGGAGGTGAGGGAGTTCAAGCCAGCCCAGTTCAGCAAGTGAGAAACAGTGGTGACTACGGTAGGATGCCCCTGTGGCGAATTTGATGATTATGTTGTAGCAGGTCTCTAGCTTGTTTAGATCACATTGCCTTAGGTTGGTATATATTGGAGAGGCATAAAGTAGGGTGGAGATAAGGTGGGAATTTGCTATTGAAATCTTTGCTGCTTTGGTGAGAAATTGCTTATTTCTGTGTAACGCTCCTAGTTTTTTGTGGACTTTTTTTATAGTCATGGATATGTAAATGTCAAATTTTAGTTTATTGTCTATTTCCACTCCTAGCAATTTGGTGTGTTCAGTTGGGTATATAGTGGTGTTGTCTTTTGCCATGATGTTAAAGTGAGAGTTGTTTTGAGTATGTTTGGTGGGTTGGAAGAGGAGTAGTTTAGTTTTGTTTGGGTTGAGTATTAATCAGGCATCGGATAACCATGTTTCAACAGAGGAAAAGGCTTCCTGTGTGACTTTTTGCAGTTTTGGTAGGGACTGGGCTGAGCAGATGATGGTCGAGTCATCTGCGTATTGTATGAGCATGCCATGTTTGGTGACAGAGGCTAGATTATTGGTGTAAACAGAGAAGAGTAGGGGTCCAAGGATGGATCCTTGGGGACCCCTATGGAGATAGGTAGTTGGGGAGATATGTCATTCTGCCATACAACGGATTGTTGGCGGTCAGACAGGTAACTCTGAAACCAGTTGGTGACCGATTGTGAGAAGGATAGGTTATTGAGGACAGAGATAAGTTGTTTGTGTAGGACCATGTCAAATGCTTTAGATAGGTCTAGGAAAGTAGCAGAGGAGAGATAGCCATTGTTTTTATGCTGAAGTATAGTGTTAGTAAAGGAGAGTAAGGCAGTGGTGGTGCTATGGTTTGGTAGGAAACAATGCTGAGTACTGGAAAGGAGGTTGTTAGTAAGGAGGTAGTCTGAGACCTGAGAATGTATGCATCTCTCTAGTATTTTGAAGAGTGGAGAGAGAATAGCTATGGGGTGGTAATTGGTTAGTTCTGTGGAGGGTCCGCCTTTGTGGAGGGGAATTATATGTGATACTTTCCATAATGTGGGAACGTAACTTTCTGACAGAGATCGGTTAATCAAGATGGATACTGGGTAGGCCAGAGCATCAGCTGCGATTTGTAGGTATTCACTTGGGAGGCTGTCTGCTGCTAATTTGGTGGGTTTAAGTTTAGTTAAGAGTTTTTTTATGTTGGAGGTAGGTACAGGAGAAAAAGAGAAGGCAGTGGGGAGATTACTAGTTGAAGGTGTGGGTTGGAGGGGAGGGGGGTTGTGTTGTTTAGCTAGTGATAGTATGGTTTGGGTGAAATGTGTGTTGAATGAGGTAGCAATATTTTCTGAGGAGTGAGGAATGATAGGAGGAGGGGTACTGACTTTACCTGGGTGGAGGATGGAGTTTATGGAGGACCAGAATTGTTTGGGGCTGTGTTGTGAGGAGTCTAGGGCAGACTGGTAGTATTGGTATTTGTCCTGTTTTATTAGCTTTTTGACTCTATTGCATAGTTCTAGGAATTTCTGTCTAGCTGAGGGGGTTTTGGTTTTGTGCCAGTGCTCCCAGGCTTTATCCCTGTTTTTCATTTCTGACTTAGTGGTTTTCTGTAGCCATGAGGAGGGTTGTGCTTTGGTTCTGGAGAATCTTATGGGGGCATGGTAATTAAGGATGTTCAGGAAGGTAGTATTAAAAAATTCAACTGCATCATCTAGATTGAGGTACTTTAGAGGATGCCAGTTACATTCTTTGAGGGATGAGATGAATGTGAGTGGGTTAAAGTTTAGTTTTTTACGTATTTGACGGTAGATGACAGGTTTAGCTTGGTATAGGTATTTTTGAGTAGGAATGTTGGGGAGTGATCACTGAGGCTATCTGATAAGCAGCCTGTTATATATGACTGGTGGCTCTTACTGACTAGTATCCAATCCAGGGTAGTGTGCTTGGTGGAGTTTTTATTTATCCTGGTTGGTGACTGGACTAGTTGAGTGAAGCCATGAAGGTGTACATGATGGGTTGGATTGTTGCCAGAACAGGATTGCCAGTCAATATTGAAATCACCTAAGATGATAGTTTCTTGGGGGAGATGGTGGGTAGACCAGCTGAGGAGGTTTTCTAGGGGAGGGATGTTTTGGTCAGGTGGGAAGTAGCATCCAATTATGTTGATGGTTTTATTTTGGTTAATTTTGAGGTTGGTATATATTATTTTTTCATTGCCTATTTGTGGTGCTGATGATTTTAAGATCTGGATGTTTAGATGCTGTTTAAATATTATAGCTACACCACCTCCTTTTTTGTTTAGCCGGTCTACTCTTAGTATGCCGTAACCTGTAGGGAGTATTTGCTCACTGGTAATGTGAGGTTTTAGCCAGGTTTCTGTCAGGATGACTATATCTGGGGAGTACAAGTCTATGGTGGCATGGAGTTCATGGACTTTGTTGGATATACTTCTAATATTTAGGCATAGTAGAAGGAAGTCACTTGGCTTTCTATTGGCTGTAATATGGGAGAAGTTGTGGTTTCTAGTCTGGTTATGAAGATTGGGGTTGGAGATGGTAGGGCCAGGGTTGGGGTGGATGTCTCCACTTAGAGCTAGTTTTAATAAGCATGAGATTATTAGTTTTCTCAGTTTTTGAATGTGTTTGTTTATAAGGGAAACTTTATGATTGTGCTCTGTGGGTAATAGGTATGGTGGGAGGGTTACTATGTTAAGTTGTAGGGATGCTTTATGTTTGAGTAATATAGTTGGTAGAATATGAGGGGGGTGCATAGGGATGGTTCTTGAGCTGGTGGGAGGGGAACTGAGTGTGGGTGAGACATGAGTGGTGGTGTGAGTAGTAGTACAGTGGTAGTGGTTTAGTGGGGGAATGATGGAGCTTTGGTAGGATGTAAGATATGCAAGGAGAGTGCATGCAGTGAGCATAGGAAAGGTATGCTTGTACATGTTAGTTGAGGAGGTGTGATAGTAGTGGAAAGATGGAGGAGGTAGTGTTGGGCTAGTACTGTGGTTGGCTATTAGAAAGATGGGAGGGGTTTGAGTGCAATAAAGGTGGGACCACCGGGGGTGGGAGGGAATAGGGGGCAGGGTGGGGAGCGAAGCAGGTAGAGACCCTATTAGTTGCTCGTATGAGGGGCTGGAAACATTCACAAAGCAAAGACAAGTATGTGTTAAGAAACAATCACAATTGACCAAGGACTGCTCTGAAACTGTAAGTCATTTCTTAATTTCTCAGGTGGAAAAACAGGATAACCTTGTATCAGTAGGCTACTGTGGTCATAGTTTAAATTTACAAACGCACGGTATTGATCAGTTATGGATACTGTTTGCTAACAGAAGGGAATAAAAGAAAGTGGAAGATGTGTGTGTGTGTGTGTGTGTGTGTGTGTGTGTGTGTGTGTGTGTGTGTGTGTGTGTGTGTGTGGTGGGGGGGGGCTGCTTACAACCAAAGCAGTGTGCTCTCCAGGGGAAAATGAATATTGGCTCAAACAGGTAGACACATACTCAAAGTTAACTGTAGCTGTTTGCAGACAGTTCAGACCCAGACTGCGCTTTTCTTACAAGAATGTTAAAGGAACTTACTGGTCAAGAAAATATTTATTCTATTAGTCGGTTGGTAGCACATATGATGTGCTTTAAGGGGTAACATTATCTGATGTATTTGAAGTCTCCACAAGGGTAATCATTCAAATGCTGAAAAAAACATTAAATATGGGACTGAGGGTTATAGTTATTCATATGTCCCAGATATCTAAGTTAAGTATTTTGTGTTAAGCTTTGGAAAATATTTCAGTTTTATTATTTCTGTATGACTCGGTTACTTTTTTAAACAAGAAGCATCTTTATTAAATTATCAGTTATGATATAGGCAATCATACATTTATATAAATGAAAACAAACCCCATATTGACATAGCCTTAGTTGAAAGCATTTTAGATCAAACATTATACATCACTTATAATCTACAAAATCATTGGCAGTCAGACATTACATAGATCATTCAAATCCTGCCATCTTTTAAATCTCATTCCTAGACTGTATGATTGTTCCCACAGTTCTCATTTTTCCTATGTAATTTGATCCTACCTTTTTCTAAAGATCCCAATTCCACTTGTTTTGTCTCTGTTGCTGTATTTACTACTTCTAGTACAGTTGGTTTAGACTTTGATTTCCATTTTCTAGGAATTGTTTTTTTTTGGCAGCTACAATAATTAGACTCAGCAAGGCCTTACTGTGTCTAGGCAATTCCAATTCTGTACCTCAGAAAAATAATTTCCTTAGTTACCTAATTTTTCTCACCCAGTATGTCTGATAGAGTAGTCTGCATGGGAATCTTTAAAGTCTGCCAACTCATTACATTCCCAGAAAATATGTTCTAAATTACCTCTTTCTTCCTCATCACACCTCCAACATTTGCTGTCTACCCTCAAACATATCTTCAAATATCAAAATTTTACCCTCCTAATAGGAGCAAATGTTCGAGATTGACAGCCATACTCATAGACTTGGGTTAACCTAAAAGAAGGTTTATCCATGCTAAGACGCATGGTGCAGCCTGTGCTTCTACTAAGTGCTGTCAGGTTTTGTCTTATCTTTATAGCTCTCTCCGATGGAAAAACACTTGAATGTTTTTAGAAAACATTATCTCCTAGCCATTTCTCTTTCATCAGATTGTCTCCTAAAGACATGAAAAACAGATACAAAATTGCAAAGCATACATTTATTTACTAGAAAAAAGACATGTAACATTCAATATTCTTTTTTCATTTACTTGCTTTCTCTTAAAACATGTCACTAGATCAAGCTAAAGGCTTTAACACAGTCATTCCCCTATGCAAGAATGAGAAAAAGCGCAATATTTGTTCTTTGACCATGCTCTTTTAACCAGATTTTTTTTCTTTTTTTACATTGTGGTGTCTACATTTCTTAAAACTGAGCAAGGAGAAAGAAAGAAGAAGGGAGAAAGAAAAGAAAAAAAAACAGGACCACCTATTTACATTAGTATCCCCATTACACTTAAAAATAATAGAGAAAACTTTACTTTCTAGACTGCAAAGAAAATCATGCGCTACTAAAATAATACCATTATGAAAAAAATAATTTTACTTACAGTTAACTTTCTCCCACCTCTTCTCCTCTTCTAAGTACATTTCAAAACATTAATGACATGAAGTAGAGCATATCCTTTTGAGTCCCCTACAAGTTTAACAAAGTCCAGAAAAATCCAATATTTACAGATTTTCTTGTTCTGTAATGTTTCAAATATATAATTATTGCTTTTTAGTCCCACATTTGTCAGTATCCATGTTACTGGTTTTATTCCTGTTCAGCTCTGTCTTCCAAATCCTGTCTCTGCTTCATTTCCAATGTACTCTCGATTCTCCTAGTTGACTCTTGTGATGTTTTCCCTCTCTCAAGCATTTTCCATTGAAACATTGGAAAATATTTCACTGGTATACTGTCTTTATGTTCTTTATTACCAGAAGAAGAAGCAAAAGAAGCAGAATCTCATTCTGTTTCACAGCTCACTTTTTTTGTTGGACAACCATTTGTATTTCCTCCTTAACATGTACTTCATCAAAAAATTACTTTTTTAACAAGAAACATTTTTATTAAATTATCATTTGACATAGGCAATCATACATTTATTTAAGTTAAAACAAACCATATTAACATAGTCTTAGTTGCAAGAACTTTACATCACAGACCATATTGACATAATTTGTGTTGCAAACATTATACATCACTTATAATCTACCTAATTATTGTCAGTCAAACATTATATAGCTCATTCAAATCCTGCCATCTTTTTAACCTCATTCCTCCCCTGTATGTATTGTTCCCACACTTCTCACTTTTCCTATGTAATTTGCTACTACCCTTCTCTAAAGATCCCAATTCCAGTTGTTTTAGCTATGTTACTATATTCGCTACTTCTAGTACAGCTGGTTTAGACTTTGATTTCTATTTTCTAGTAATTGCTTTTTTGGCAGCCACTAAAATTAGACTCAGCAAGGCCTTACTATACCTAGATTACACCAATTTGCTCACCCAGTATCTCTGATAAAGTAGTCTCAGGGAATCTTTAAAGTCTGCCAACTCATTATACTTCCAAAAAATATGTTCCCATTTACCTCTTTCTTCCCCATCACACCTCCAACATGTGCTGTCTACCTGAGTAATTTTTTTCTGGAGTCTTCTTGGGGTATAAAAATATATAAACATTTCCAGGCAAAAATCCAAAATATTCTAGATTATGTTGCATATTTGGGAGACAAATATATACATACCTCTTAACTGTACAGATTTTTACAGAATGTACATATTTTTGTCTCATATTTTTGGTCTGTTCCTCACAGAATTTGTGTTTGGCAAATCATTGGGGATTGAAGTCACTCAGTAGTACCGAATAGAGACAGGCATTTGAGTTTCAAACGTTATATCCTTCAGAAAATACATAATAATGCAAAACCTGTTATTCTAGCAACTTCTAAGTTTATAGGAGCAATATTTAAATTCTGTCCCTATTTTTGGGCTTTTGTCCACCAATTCTTTCTGGCTTTGTCCAGATTTCTTGCACTGAGAGGTTGAGAGGTATGAACATACATCCCCCATTGTTTCTTTCTGAATTGCTTATCCAGTCTGTCTTTCCAGTCCTTTCTAACTTCCTGTGACTGATTTGTATAGTTATCATGCAATATTTTGTATGTTGTACCAATTATTCTTTTTTAACAGCAGCTTCTGTTCTAGATTCCATTAAAAACTCTACCAGTCATGGTCTTTTGTTTAGGACAACCTATTTCTTTCTATTTGCCTATACTCTGATATTAATCCTTGATAGGGAACACAATTTCTAATCTGCATTCTGGCATCTTCCCATTTTATTACCTTTCCCTCTCTAGTTGTTTATGTCCAATACCTTGGTTCCTTTGCCAGTTTTCTCCAAAAAATTCCAGCCCCCTCTTGCATATTGTTTGTATCCTCAGTTGCAGTAATCCCTGTTGGCAGAATCTCCTTTCTCCACTCCAGTGTTGGTTTAGTCCTTAGAATACTTTCTGCTACTTTATGAATATAATATTCTGTATGATTATTGTCATTCTCCTTAAAGGTCTGTATCCAAAATCCCATTCTGTCCTTGTTTCTTGAGCTTCCCTCCAGTTTCATCAACATCCCTTTCCACTTTGAATTATAGGTTTCTGCTTGTGCTGTTTATAGAAACCTTAACTGTGTAGCTCTGAAATACCCCTTCAAATCGGGCAATCCTAATCTGCCTTGTTCTATTGGAAGAATCAGTTTATCCCGCTTGACTCTTACCATCTTCCCTTACTAGATAAAATCCTTCAGCTCTTTATTAATTGCTATCCACAACTTTTCCTTTGGTTGATAAAATTATGCCTGACCTGTGTATAAGATTAAAGGGACTAAAAATATTTTAACTGCTTGTATCTTACTATCTATATCCATACAACAGAGATTCCAATTTCTCAGTTTTTGCATTATCTTTTGTTTAGTCTCTTCCCACATATCCTTAGCTGACACACTGGAATCATTTTAATCCATACTCCTAAATACTTAATTTTATCGTGTCCCCATAAATGTGGATATTACTGAACCAATTTGTGTGTAGGTACGTAATTTAGCACAATTGTCTTTGTGTTAGCTTCATTAATTTTGTATCCCAAAAAGATTTGAAACTGTTTTATAATGTTCCATAGCACTGTAATGTCCTTTTCTGGCTTTATCAGGTATAAAATAATGTCATCTACAAATAGAACCAACTGTTCACAACTACCATACCAATTATATCCTTGAATTTCTGAGTCCTTTATTTTTTTGCTAGTGATTCTAAATATAATGCAAATAGCAAGGAGGAGAGAGGACAGCCCTGCCTGGTTCCTCTGCTCAAGCAGAAATTATCAGAGAGGAACCAACACACTTTAATTTTGGCCTCTGTTCCCTCATATATCCTTCTAATCAGCCTTATAATTTTATCAGGGAATGCGAATGCTTCCATTACCCTGCTCATAAAGTCCCAGCTTACTCTGTCAAATACTTTCTCTGCATCAAGACCCATCAACAACAGGGGTATTTTCTTACATACTACTTTGGATCATCAATATTCTGTTAATGTTGTCAAATATTTGCCTCCCCTCTACAAAACCACACTGACCATATCTATCAATTTTAGCATCACTTTTGCCATTATTTTAGTCATTATAGACACAAACACTTTATAATCATGACTTAGTATTGAAATGGACCTGTATGCAGCTGGATCTGATGGATCTTTGCCCTCTTTATGTATTATAGTTACCTCCACATTATTCCAGGATGTTGGTACTTCTTCTCTTAACTGTTAACAAAACCTTCCATATCTTTATCATTTTTTTCCCTGCTAGAGTCCACACTTTTGTAGGAATATGATCTATTCCTGGAGACTTTCCTGTAGATTGGTTATACATAACCATTTTTATCTCATCTCCTCCTGTCTGTTAGTAATTGAGCCTCATCTACCTCTAACCTTGGCTTATTTAAATCTTCCATAAACATTTCCATTTGTACCTTTTCTTGATTTTCATATCTTTGTTTTATACAGACTTTCATAGACTTTCCAAAATATTTCTAATACAGCTACAGGATCTCTTGATATCTTATTTGTTATAGGCTCCCTAAGCCTGGCAAATTGCCTGAGTCATTGTGCTAAAAGTCTTTATGCTCTAGAGTTATTATCAAAAAACAGTTGCTTAACAGCAATTTTTCTAAATTTATGCATATTATTGAGGTAATCCCTTCATTTCTGTGTCACATTCTGCAGTTGCGTCTCTTTTTGTTCTGCGGAATTTCCCCTATTTTGCAATACTTTAACATTTGAAAATACAAATACCACGGCCGGACTGCAGAGAAACGTTTTAAAATACTTTAATTAAACGCTCGAAAATAAAAATAACGTTTTTCGTCCTGTTTACATACAGGACTTCTTCAGAAAGCTCACACAATTGAAAATTTTCAAAGTGTAGTATTTATACAATGTTTCTAAAAAGCGCGCAAAATTTTTTATTATTGCTTATCTTCTTAAAGAGATATATGTACATATACTGATAAAAAGAGAGAGAAATACTGGACAACTTCATTTTACGCTAACAACTTTACAAATCCCTATAAATATATATATATATATATATATATATATATATATATATATATATATATATATATATATATTCTTTCTAGATAGGGAAAAATTACAACATAACCAACATTCAGATACCTATGATTTAATATTTCAATATTTTAATAGTGTAAAATACACGAAAAATTGAATATTTAAATAAAATTATGTGCAAATGTATGTGTAGATTTGTATGTATTGTGCATGTCGAAAGGTGTAATGGATCTGTTAAAATTTATATATGTGTTATATGTACACATACAATATGTGTTTTATGTTATGTATACACACATTCACACACCCACACACACACACACACACACACACACACACACACACACACACACACACACACACACACACACACGCACACACCCACACAAGCACGACCTCCACCTCACCTTATGCACAATATAAAATATAAAATATAAGATATAAAATATGTAAATATAAATATAAATAAATATGTAAGAAATAAAATAAATTGTAATTATAAATACATATTTGATCTTTATAATATATAAAAGTGTATATTTTATATTTTATGAAATGTGAAATGTAAGTTATTAAGTAATTAAATTACAAATATTATATAATAATTATGATATGCGATAAAAATACGCTGATTGTGCCTTTGAATATTTGTATGTGCACAATCTTAACTTGCATTTCGATAAACCTTATAAAAATTTAAAGATTCTGTATTGACATTTCATCAAATATCTAACATTCAATGTTTAATAATACATTAAAGTGAAAACTTTATATATATATATATATATATATATATATATATATATATATAGTTAATAAATTAAATAAAAATACATAAATTTAATAAATTTAATATTAATATTGATGTTAATATCCATAATTTAATGAATTGATAATTCAATAATTCCATAAATTTTATATTTTATAAAATATTTATGTATAAAAATTATTATATAAAAATTATTATTATATGAAAAAAATATATTTTATTGTTATTAAAAAGCACTTTTTGTGTTATGACCTATCTTTCTAAACTTTTCAACCTCAACAGACACATTATTCAACATTTATCATTTAAACCTGGGTTCACAAAGGCATTCAATCTAAGTTGCCAAATCAATTCCATTTTCTCCAATAATAGGGTTAATGGCCCTCCTCTATCATCTTGTTGGATTTGCTGAATTATCTTAAATTTGAATTTATGTTGTGGATGCATTATGATATGCATTGCCAAAGCATTGTCCTCCTTTTTATGTGTTATACTTCTTAGGTGTTCAGATATTCTGTCCCTTAATCTTCTATCTGTTTTACCTATATAAAAGGAGGGACATGCTTGGCACTTTGCAACATAAACTACTCCTCTGGTATTGCAATTGAAGCTGCCCTTTAACCGAATTGTGTAGGAATTGATGACTATGTTGATACCTTCATCTATTATATAACAATAGGGACAGCAACCACATTGTTTCATACCTATATTTCTATTAATGCATTTTCTTTTTCTTTGAAAAATTTCCTTATAACTAATACCCTTTCTCCAAATCACCTTTGGCATGAAATTGAAAATGGTACTTAGATCTATTTCATCTTTTAATAAGGACCAATTTTTAAAGATGATTTCTTTTATATCCACATAATTGGATGAAAAACTCATAATACACACTGAGTTGAATTCAGTTTGAAAGGGTGCGTTTGCAACCTGATCAACATCCAACTCACTTATCTCAGCCTCTTTATTGAAGGAATCTACCTTGGTATTAAGTATTGGTTCATAAATACCATTCTTTCTTTTTAATGTTACTTCTTGGATTAGATCGTCTATCAATTGGATAGGATAAGCACTATTGAGAAACATTTCCTTTAAGACCATGCATTCTTTTTGAAAATTCTCATCAATGAATATCATTCTTGCAGCCCTTACTAACTGGCCTTTTAAAACCGAACGTTTTTGGTGGAATGGGTGGGCACTAGAAAAATGTAAAAATTTATTTGAATATGTTGGCTTCCTATATAATACAGCTTCATAACGCCTATCAACATTATTTTTTGATACCTCAACATCCAGAAAGACCATAACATTATCATTGGACAAATGGGACAATTCTGAAAATTCAGTTGTATTATTCATCATATGAATCAATTCTGTTGCTTCACTTGACGACCCTTCTATAATCATAAAAATGTCGTCAATAAATCTACCATAAAATTTAACAATATCTTTGAACAATCTATTTATAAAAATATATGTGGTCTCCCAATGTGCCAACACCATGTTGGCATAACTAGAGCCACATGGTGAACCCATTGCCACTCCTTCTCTCTGTTTATAGTATTGTTTGTTGAATAGTATGAAGTTGTAAGACAAAATTATATCCAACAACTCCTGAACCAGGGTTATCTCTGCCTGGGGTGCATTCAGTTTACCCATTCTAGAGATTACCCATTCAATACCTGTTTGTTGGGGGATACAAGTGTATAAATCCTTTATGTCCATTGTTATGAAATTATACTGTTGTGAATAAGAAAAATTGTTCAAACTGGCTAAAAAGGCCCAAGAATCCTTTAAAATCCATGATTCTTGTATTACATATTTCTTCAAAATTGAATCTACAAGTTTTGCACATGCATAAGTTGACGAATTTCTACCATCGACTATAGGTCTAAATGGTGGATTATGAAGACTCTTATGTATTTTAGGCACTCCAAATATGTATGGTGTTCGAGGGACCAAAATTGTTAGATAATTAAAAGTGTGCAAGTCTATTCTAGCCTCTATGAACAATTCATTGAGAAATCCTTTTATGAACTGGTTCGCTTTATTGTATTCATTAACCGATGCTTTTACATACGCATCGCTTTCCAATATGTTCATGATGCGACTTTCATAATCCGGTAAATCCATAAAGACCAGGCCTCCACCCTTATCAGGATTCATGATCCTGATATTGGCGGACATCAAAGCTTCAAGGTCTTTCCTTTCTTCCCGGACTAAGTTATTAATACCATTAAGCTTACCCTTACCTAACCTCCTTAAATCCAATTCACAAACCTTCTCAAAAATAAAAAGAGCATTTTGTAAGGGAGGATTATAAACACTAGGTACTCTAAACCCAGAATTTTGTGGTACTTGATTTCCCAATAACATTTTCAAATTTAATTTTCTAACAAAAAGTTTCAAATCACAAATTGTTTTAGCTAAATCCATCTTAGAAGATGGGACAAAGGTTAGACCCTTTGATAGAGTTTCTGCCATATGATTTGAGACCTGAAAAGAAGAATAGTTATATATAGTGAAATCCCCTTTTCGATTTTTTACCAATATGGGGACCAAGTATTGGTTTGATTCTTTGGTCATCTCCTGTTGTTTCGGTTCTTCCTCTTGTTTCATTGTTTCTTCTGATTGGGTTTCTGAAAACCCTGATTATTGTTCGATTTAGCTATATTGCTTGAAGGCCCTGCTTCTGGATTGTTCCGTTCCTTTAGTCTTTCACTTCGTCTTACTTGGTCATTAGCCGATTGGTCATTATTTGTTTGTTGTTGACAAAAGTCAGAAGATTGATCTTGATTGCTAGCCAACGGAATGTTGTGCCTAGTATTTATCTCCTGATTGTTGAAACTGGTCTGATTTACCATAGGCCTCAATCTTGTCTGTGATGTTGGAGGTGGAGGATATGCTCTACCTTCATTATATTGCATCCTATCCCTGTCCAATTTTTTAATTTTTGAATACCTCATCTTCTCAATGTGTTTTTCAATACTTTGAAAACACCTTAAATAGTCATATTTGTATTGACTAAAATCATTATGTTGTCTTATAGTGCCATCTATATGTTCGATATTTTCTCCCAGTTCTTTGGCTTGTATGGTATAATGTTTCATCATAATTTCCATCAACTGTATGCCTTGTTGATTAAAGACCTTTATAAGATCTTTATGAAATTCAGAACCAGTGACCAAACCAGTAGGATAACGCCAAGTTCTTAAACCTTTAGGAACTATATCTGCTTTTATACATTTTTGAAAGTACTCTATCTCAAGATTAAGTTTCTTGTATTTTAGCATACTGCTATCCAAATTATCCAATAGATTGGCCAAAAGTGGGCTGTCATTCTGTTCCATTCCTGCCTCACTATTTGAATGTCCCGATGTATTTAAGCCCACTGGTGTTATTAACCAATCTTTTAAGTTTGGAATTTGTGTTCCTATAGGTGATATATTAGTGCTCATTTGATTTTGTGTACTCATTCTCTCTGTCACTGGTATGTTGTTCTCCACATTTATATTTGTCTCATTTTGTGGAGAGGCCATGCTGTTGTTATTATCATTAACATTTGGTACTGAGGATGTCGCCACACTTGGTATATGTAGCCCTTGCCCTATATTAGGCATATTGACAACATTAAAAGGAGCATTTAAAGCATTGAGAGCAGTAGCCCCCATTACAGTACCTGTTTGTATTATGTGTCCTTGATTTCCAAACAAGTTCCCCTGCGATTGTGTTGGTTGTTGCGTCTCCAATACACCCCTACGATCTCCCTGACCGTTTGGAATGTAAGAAATTGCGTCCAGTCTCTCGTTCATTGTCTCTACCTTCTGAGACAATAGAGCTATAAGTTGCGTTAATTTGTTCATTCTGTCATTTTCGGTTTCCATTTCTGTAGCTCTTAAAATGTCCGGCGTTCCCTGCAAAGTGTCCTCAGCCATGTTCACTCAAACAAACTTCAAAAATGATATTATCTCCAAACAGATGAAAATGCAAATACCACAGCCGGACTGCAGAGAAACGTTTTAAAATACTTTAATTAAACGCTTGAAAATAAAAATAACGTTTTTCTTCCTGTTTACATACAGGACTTCTTCAGAAAGCTCACACAATTGAAAATTTTCAAAGTGTAGTATTTATACAATGTTTCTAAAAAGCGCACAAATTTTTTATTATTGTTTATCTTCTTAAAGAGATATATGTACATACATACTGACAAAAAGAGAGAGAGACTGGACAACTTCATTTTACGCTAACAACTTTACAAATCCATATATATATATATATATATATATATATATATATATATATATATATATATATATATTCTTTCTAGATAGGGAAAAATTACAACATAACCAACATTCAGATACCTATGATTTAATATTTCAATATTTTAATAGTGTAAAATACACGAAAAATTGACTATTTAAATAAAATTATGTGCAAATGTATGTGTAGATTTGTATGTATTGTGCATGTCGAAAGGTGTAATGGATCTGTTAAAATTTATATATGTGTTATATGTACACATACAATATGTGTTTTATGTTATGTATACACATATACACACACATTCACACACCCACACACACACACACACACACACACACACACACACACAGACACACACACACACACACACATGCACACACACATGCACACACACACACACACAAGCACGACCTCCACCTCACCTTATGCACAATATAAAATATAAGATATAAAATATGTAAATATAAATATAAATAAATATGTAAGAAATAAAATAAATTGTAATTATAAATACATATTTGATCTTTATAATATACAAAAATGTATATTTTATGAAATGTGAAATGTAAGTTATTAAGTAATTAAATTATAAATATTATATAATAATTATGATATGCGATAAAAATACGCTGATTGTGCCTTTGAATATTTGTACGTGCACAATCTTAACTTGCATTTCGAAAAACCTTATAAAAATTTAAAGATTCTATATTGACATTTCATCAAATATCTAACATTTAATGTTTAATAATACATTAAAGTGAAAACTTTATATATATATGTGTTAATAAATTAAATAAAAATACATAAATTTAATAAATTTAATATTAATATTGATGTTAATATCCATAATTTAATGAATTGATAATTCAATAATTCCATAAATTTTAACATTTATCAGTCCCTCTAAATAATTCTTATGTTTTAACCATATCTCCCTTTCTTTTATTTCCACTCTATTTTTAAATTGCCACCCATTCCTTATATTCCTCTCTTTTCAACAGATAGTTGGGAAAGTGCCACTGTCTCATTTTTATTTCATTACCCTGTGTTTTTATTTTAGTTAATGTTGGTGAATGATCTGAAGTAGTTATTGGTTGTGTAGACCTTCAATTAAATGCACATGTTCCTGTAAAATGTAACTTCTTTCTAACCTAGCCCAGTTTTTGTATCTTAGGAATAATATGTATATTCACTCCAAACTCCTAGTACTGAATTCACATCTTCCATGCCAAATATTTTCATAAATGTCTTCAAACATCTATCCTCCTCTGTTATATTTTCCCTTGTGGGCCCCCAGACACATCTTCACTATTGCAAATCAAATTCCAGTCCCCACGTCTAAGTAATATACCTTGCTGAAAGCTGATTATTCTCCCAGAATTTTCTTAAGCTCCATTATAGCAGTTTTAGGTAGAATATAAATACAAGCCAGTGTAATCCTCCTCCCTTGCTAATAGCCTGTTAGTACTATAAATCTACCATTATTATTATTTTATCCTCTACTATTACTGTTGGAGCTTCTCTTACAATTAATACAATTACTTCTTGTTCCCTTTTCCACAGGTATTCAACGGAATAACCATCCTAAAAACCTTTCTTTATCAAATTCACATGTTCAGTTCTTTGTAGTGCTTCTCCTGTAGCATAGCTATTTGCACTCCACATTTTTAAATATAGTTCACTACTCTTTTTATATTTATCTGTGAGACCATTGACCTTTAAAGACATTACAGAAAGCATCATTTTCTTAAAAGGTTGCTATTCCCACCTTTTATGTATAATAGCTTTTTTGTTAAATGTCTAGTTTCAGCTTTTGTGTTACATGCATACACTGTTTGGCAGGTTGATCTTTTATACACTTGTTTCTTGTCATATCCATGTGAGTCTGTGTCACATCTTACAGAACTTTTTGTTTTATTGAAAGTCTCAAACTAAAAAAAACACACCCTTATACCCCCTAAAACATGTTAATTTAATAATACACACAGCTATGTACATCTTCAAAATTTGAAGATTTACCCTCCTAATAAGAACAAATGTTCCAAACTGACAGCCACACTCATCGACTTGTTTATCCTAAAAGAAAGGTTATCCATGCTAAGATGCATGGCACAGCCTATGTTTCTACTAAGTGCGTTGTGGTTTTGTCTTATCTTTATACCTCTCTCAGCTGGGAAAACACCTGAATGATTTCAGAAAACTATCTCCTAGCCATATCTCTTTATGATATTGTCTCCTAGAGACATGAGTACCAGATACAGAATTGTTAAGCATACATTTACTTACCAGAAACAACTCATAATATTCAATATTCTTTTTTATTTACTTGCTTTCTGCTAAAAGGTGCTACTAGATCAAGCTAATGGCTTTAATCCAGTCATTCCCCAATGCAAGAATGAGAAAAAGCACACTCATTTTTCTCTTGTCATGCTGTTATAACCATAATTTTCTTCTTATTCTTTTTTTTTACACTGCAGTGCATACATTTCTTAAAATTGAACAAGGAGAAAGAGAGAAGAAGGGAGAAATTAAAAAAGAAAAACAGGAGCACCTATGTACATTAGTATCCTCATTACACTTAAAATAATTGAGAAAACTTTACTTTATAGCATACAAAGAAAATCATGCACTATTAAAATAGTACCATTAAGAAAAAATGTTTTACTTGCACTTAACTTTTCCCTCCTCTTCCCCTCATCTAAATATTTTTCAGAAAATTAATGGCATGAAGTAGGGCATATGCTTTAGAATCCCCTACAAGTTTAACAAAGTCCAAAAAGTCCAGTATTTCCAGATTTTCTTATTCTGTCATGTTTCACAGATATAATCATTGTTTTGTAATCCCACATTTGTCAGTTTCCAATTTACTGGTTTTATTCCTGTTTACTTTCATCTCCCATATCCTGACTTTGCTTCATTTTCAACATACTGTCACTTTTTCTAGTCGACTCTTGTGTTTTTTCCTTCTCTTAATCATCTTCCACTGAAACACTGAAAAAGTTTTCACTGGCACAGTCTCTCTGTGGACTTTATTACCTGAACAACAAGAACCAGAATCTCCTTCTGTTTCACAGCTCACATTTTGTTGGACGAACGTTTGTATTTCCTCCTTAGCATATACTTCATCAAAAAGTGATTGTCTCCCTCCAGGGAGAAATATTTTGAAGATAGCTGGGTATAGCAGTTTGAGTCTCACCCCTGCTTTTTGACATTTCCTGACTAATGGAAAAGTATACTCTTCTGCCTTGTGTGCAGTGAGTAGTCAGTCTCCACAAACACTCTGCTGTCTCCCACTTTTAGTTTTGTCACAGTCAACTCCTTCTGATGGTAAGATTGCATCTTTACTATTAAAGGTCTAGGTTGCATTTTCATAGCCAGGTTTGGAGCATACACACAATGTGCCCTTTCAGTTAACAATTCCTGTTGTGGAATACCAGTCCAATTGCTTATTTGTGCTTTCATAAAATAAATACAGTCTGTTCCTCCCAAATTCTGTGGTACAGCAAAGGTTTTCCTATGTGCCCTGTCCTCTAATTCTATTAGTTTTTGAAACTTATGTTGTTGTGCAGTCTAATATTCAGCTAGGTTTTTCCTCATTTTGACCTTTAAGTTTTGCAGTTTTATCACCTGATCTGAATATTTTTTGAAAGCTTCTTCCATTTTCTCCAGTCTTTTGCTGTTTGAGTTGTTGTACTCCATCAGTGTTTCATTTATTTTAATCAGATCTGTTTGCAGTTGTGTTATGTCTGGAGATTGCACTACTTTTTTGCTCTACAGCTACAGTACTTTTCCCAGTCAGTGTTTTTTCCTCACCTTTTGTAGTTGATTTTCTTTCAGATTCTCTGTACTTATTTTTTCTTGGCAGTGAGGCAGTGCACTTACAAGCCAGTTACTAAAATTTACCCAGAAGTACAGGTCCACTGGCTTTCTCTGCTGAGTTTCTGTTTTCACCCTGGGAGAGCTAGAATAAAGCTGTTACTCAATGTGCAACCATCTTGGAAGTCACTGAATGACTCAGTCATGTCTAAATTATTAAACAAAATATTATTAAATTTTTACACATATGAACATCAAAAAATCTACAGAAGTATAACATAATGTAATATAATAAAATGCTTTACATTTACTTCTGTTGAGCTTTAATGGTGGCCTTCCTTTCATTCGACAACCACTTCTGGGTTCTACTGGGGATTCATTCAGTATGATTTGCTAATTGAAATGCTACCAAAGGAAGTAGACCAGCTTGATTTACCACTAGTCTAAGGGTCTCTGCCTCCTAATATCTTCCTCTTCTTACTTATCAAATGCCATCCCTTCCTGGTTGACTGGTATAGCCAGTAGATATTTTATGAGGTTACGCAATTCTCTTCTTCCTTTCTGTAGATTCCCTTCCCTTTCTTACTTCAGTCCTAATTTCTTTCCATTTATTCTTCTTTCTTTCCATTATTATCTTACATATTTTTTAGTACTAATTTTGTCTGGAAAGAACTGAGAATGACTAAGACTTTATCTGCTTTATGGGGACTGTGGGCTAGAATTGATGTCAAGGGGTAATCATCTAAATATTCCTTGCTTGGTACTGCCATAAAATCCACAGCAGATTCTGACTGGCAAGGGAACTTCTACCGAGTTACCAGTTTTATGGGGTCTACCTGAAAACGCCGAAAGTTCTAAACGCCGACGACAAGAACACCAACACCGGAAGATCAACAATGGAGAAGACCGACAGTTGAGAATCCTGATGCTGAGAACATCGACATGTTAAGGTAAGTGTGCGATAGGGACGGACGTTAGGGTCAGGGTGTGGGTAAGGTAAGTGTGTGATAGTGACAGACGTTAGCGTAGGGTGCGGGTCAGGTAACTGTGCGATAGTGACGGACTTTAGGTTTAGGGGCAGGTTAAGTGAGTTAGGGTTAGGGTGTGGGTAAGGTAAGTGTGAGATAGTGACGGACTTGAGGGTTAGGGGTGGATTAAGTGAGTTAGGGTTAGGGTGCGGGTAAGGTAAGTGTGCGATAGTGACAGAGTTAAGGGTTAGGGGCAGATTAAGTGAGTTAGGGTTAGGGTGCGGGTAAGGTAAGTGTGCGATAGTGACGGACCTTAGGGTTAGGGTTTGGGTTAAGGTTAGTGCATAGATAGATGTGTATGCAAGGTTTAGTGTAGGTTTGTAAGGATTTTGGTGTGCTTGTGTTGTGTGTGTGTTTTTCGGGAAAAGTATTTGTTTTGTTGATTGTCAGGATTGTGGTTTGTCGGGCATGTGAAGTTTCGTGTTTATGAACTGTCTTTTTTTTTCAGTTTTGTCATGTCGGTTATTTCGTTGTCGTTGTTTTGGCGTGTCGGTGTTATCAGGTAGACCCATTTTATGAGATTCCCTTAAAAATGTGCAATTACAGTAAATCATTATTTAACGGGTCTTTTTTAAAGTGTTTAATTTTTTTTAGTGGAGACTGTCTCCCCACTGCATCGACAGAAATAGTATAACAATGGAAAATATTGAGATTCCATCATGTTGTAGATGTATGAGAAGCAGGTAACATTCTCGTCACATAGCAACAGATTCTCTTGTTCAATTTTCAGCTGGGGTGCTTTCTGTGCAGAGTCTGCATGTCCTCCCTGTGTTCATGTGGGTTTTCTTTGGGTGCTCCTGTTTCCTCCCGCATTCCAAAGACATGCAGTAGGTGGGATGTAGACTCTAAATTGGCTAGAGGTGTGAGTGTGCTTGCTTGTATGTGGTATGGAAGAACAACCACTGTAAAACTAGCCACCTGAGGGTATGAACATTAGATGTAGCTGATTGTCACTACTGAAGTGATACAATGGCCCTATCTGCAGCAATGGGAAAAGGGGGTTGTGGATGGATGGATAGATGGGCATAAGTTTTGGTTTCATGGCATATGTGTGTTGCAGTTCACTTCAGTGTAGCTCATTGTGGCACTCAAGTAGCCATATGTCTTTTTTGTGAATAATTATTAAACAACATACCATATTTTGAACTTTTCACAGTGATCTTTGGGAAATATGGTTGAAATTTTAGTACAATAACAGTGTTAGGATTTTGACATTAAGAATAGCTTTAGGGTCATTGTGCTGTGCTTGTTAGTGAAATGAAGTGCTCATTACATGTATGTATCTGTACATTCATATGAGCTATCAATTGGAATGTTACCATGATTTATTTCAATGGTATCTCACACGAGCAATTTCTGAAGGATTAATAACAACCTGTTGTGCCTTGGGTCATTTCCAAATACACACATATTTATCATAAATTATTAATTTCAGGGTTGTTATTACAGTTATTGTAATAACAATGAAACTGAGATAGGAATTTGTAAATATTAGTTTTGCTGTGTTCTTTTAGACCTTAACTCTGAGTTGTCATTAGTGTGGTGCAAGTAGTTTAATACAGATGTTGCTGTGTGTTACTTAGTATCATATGGCTGACAGAATTTTCGTAAATGATTAAATTAGTAACCAAAAAAGAAGCTTATTACATTATTCTTTACTATTGTACTAGCCAGTTATCATTGCAGTTTTTCCAAGAAATCTATTTCACTCTGCTTTTTGCTTAATTTGATAGTGTATTGAAATGATGTGATGTAAAGTGATGTTCTGTTTTTGTTTTTTTACAGGAGCAGAGTTTCAGCAACAAGAAAAGACAGGATATTATTTGAGGTAATGTATACCTAATATATGTATGCCTATAGTTTAGATCTTAGTTAGAACACTTCATCAAATATTTTATTGCATTTTTAAGCAGAGTATAAGTAGCACCCATCAAAAAGCAGAGATTGTTGCTTCAACAACATGTATTCAGTCTTTCAGCTCCCATCCCATCTAATCATCATAAGTATAATCCTCTTTTCACATATCCAGATGATAGTGTAGAAAGTACAGTCATGAGTCATACCGACACTTCATGAGATTAACTCCAAATCTTTGTTGAGGAATTTCAAAAAATTCTCTCATATCTCATTACCTTTCATAGCCTCAGTCTGCTGAACACAGATACAGTTGTTTCTAACGGTTTATATAGCCCACTAGTCATGTTCAGTTAGCCTCATCTCCATATGCTTCTAGCTGGTGAAGCTCAGTGCTTTAACTCCCAGGTATACCTACTTAGTCTAGTTCAATGCTTTAGCTTGCAGGTTCAACCCTCACGTACTGCTCCCATCAGATATAATTACTGGTCATAAAATACAGCCTTCCCAAGAAAGCAGTTACATAACTCATACAATTGTTTCCATGATCCCTAACTGCAGGACAGGTCCATACCAGATGATAATAATTGATAAACTTCAGCCTATAACACCAGCAGGAGACAACTGATATTATATATGCCAGCTGCAGCTCAAGAAGGGACTATTGGCACTATAAAATCAACATGAGCTAAGCAGAGAAACAATCATGCACATTTTTAAATTTATTGTTGAGGACTTCTGGACTTTCTTTTTATCCATTCTTTATAAGTTCCTTCCATCCAATTTATAATATCTGTTAAATGGCTTCTTCTCAACTCCTCTAAGTCTTCTCATGTTACACTTGCAACCCCCTTACATGCATTCACTTGGGTCACCGATGATTGCTGCATTTGCAAGAGTCTCTAGCAATCTTTGAGGATAATATTGTCTGACCTCCACCTGTGCAAATTATTTCAGGGTTTTTAAGCCCTCTAACTAAAGATTTCTGATTGCCAGGCATCCTTATCTCTTCAGCCCATGAAGACTGGCAGGTCACCAGTCCGCAGCTTCTTTCTTCCAAAAGTCATAAAAATATAATTGAGCACCCACTCTCTGTTGCTACAAGCCACTGCTGTACCACATTTAGAGAGACCATACCTAACTTTCTTCACAACACCATTTCAGCATCCTTATTTGTTAACTCATTGGTACAAAAGAATGATAGTGGAGATCTCGCAAAGTGAGTTACCTCCATCCCCCTTACACATATGTACATTTCCCAGTCAGATACTAGAACTGGTGTACTGAGCTAATGCCATTCCCAGGTTTAGTCTACACAGCACATAATGATATATAGATGATACGGATGGTGCCTACATCAGAGTTTATAGCCAAAACATAGAAAATTGATTAAAATATAAATTCTGTAAGAAATAGGGCATACAGGTTTACTGACTGAGAAGTGCATCAATAGCATAAGTTGTATATTACTAGGTGAAACTGGTGGAAGGGGTTTTAATAGAACGTTAAAAGCATAATGTTTCCCTGTAAAAAGTAGTTGCAACTGAAGATGATAAACGTTTGTCAAGGCACTTGCAAGAGAAAAAGAGCATCCACTGTAGGAAATCAAAATTAAGATTATTCTGAAGAAAACTTGGGCCAAAGCACAAGACTCTAAAGATATATGAAACAAGACTGGTGGAAACTATTTAGACAAAGTTTAGTGGCAGAGTTTTGCAGTTGAATGCAGATGATTAGACTGTGAGCTGCTAATGAACTTAATCCTGCGGTCCTAGGTTTGATTCCGTCACTCTCCATTTGAATACTCTTAAACTCTAAGCAGGATGTTTAATCATACAGTGCTCTTGGGTCACCGCTAATAAGAGGCAGATCTGATGTCTCCTCCATTCCTCCTCACAATAGGGTCTCACATCTGACCCTTGGATACGGCTCGGTCACATTTCATGGACTTGGATCTGACTGGCAAGCTTCTCCCTCTTATGCACAATGCCCTTCATCGACCCAACTACCTCAGATCTCATTTGCCACTTCAGCAAGTCAGATGCGGATTTCACACTCTCAAGCATAGGTTAGCTTGTCAGATAGCTTCTCTAAATTTGTAAGTGCCTTTGGCTGTATTTCTTCCTCCCTTTTCTTCTAGAGTGTGTGTGTATGTGTTTGCATGAGTACTTTTCTCTTCATTCCTGTCAAAAAAAAAAGTTTAGATTAGATTAGTGCTTTATAGTTAAATATACTAAAGTTGTGTTAAATTTACTAATTCCTGTTGTACTTACTGTATAGTAAAAATTCTTACCTTTGCTGTCTGTTTGGCTTTGGTAGTGTCTGTATCTTTCAGCTTACCATTTTTTCTGTCATTTGGTTTTGGCGGGCTCTACTAAGATATGGCTGACAAACCAGTTCCCGGCTTCAAACACTGCACTTCTTGTGGGCATAAAATCCCCAATCAGGATGCCCACACAGAGTGTGTGTACTGCCTGGGCACCGAATATTTAAAAGCTGAATGTTCCATCTGTGCTGCCATTAATCCTCAGACTTTAGCCGACAGATGGAACAAAGTAATTCTAAGGGGCCTTCTTCTTTCCTCAGCTGAGGCTCAGACCCCTTCTTTGGCTTCTTCCTCCTCCACTTCTGCTAAGGAGTCAAAAGAAGAGGTCCCTCT